>NW_023995489.1:0-109605 GCF_015586225.1 Lucilia sericata | reverse complement strand
GGGATATCTTATTAAAACTCAAATATGTACATAATTATTAACAAATGTATTAGAAACGAAAGAAAAAAAGTATTACGTGCTTTAATTTGAAATTTAAGTAAAATACAACTCTGTTGAAAATAACGGTAATGTTGAAAAAGTGTTGACACTCAAAAGAAAATCACCACTGCAACTAATTAACCACACTGAGAAAAAGACAGAATAATTGTTGTATTGCAATTGGGAAATAGAATTAAATATTTTTTTACATAAATTTTATTAAAATTTATTCACTGTATTTCACTATTTTGTATTTTTAATTCTATTTTCGTTTTTTACACCACTTACCAATAATGGCATTAAATTTAAAAAAGCTTTTTTAGTACAACTTTTCACAGAACACAAAAAAATTCAGAAAAACTTTTTAGTTTAAAAAAGCTTTCTACTATACTTTTGTTTAATCATGATACATATAGTTGGCAACGCCGACTAAATATAATAAAGAGGAGGAGAAAATACGAAATAAAGAAGAAGCAACAAAATTAGTAATTATACGATAATATAGTCTCAACGAGGAAAGCGAACGATTTAAGACGTGTTCAACAGACAAAAAATCAATTCAATCGTTATTGAGATATTGTACAACAAAAAGTAAAAAGCATTGAGCGCTTATAAAAAAGCAAATGAGAAATATATAAAATACCACAATTAAAACAAGCAATAAATATACTTGAAGAAAACTTCAAATAGAAAGCCATTAAAAAAGTAAAAGTGACATAAAACGTATTAATAAATAGTTTTCTTTACGCTAAAATAACCCGGCATCTGAAAAGGTATTAAATAAGTATTTTTAAAATAGATTTCAGAAAAGAAATAAAATTTCATAAACAAGTGGCCATTTTGATTAATTAACATCTACACAAATATTGTGAAACGAATCAAAAAAAAAAAAGAAGAATGTGTGAGAAAAAGCAAAACTTGTAAAAAATCGAAAAGCTACACTTAGCTTTCGTTATAAAATCTAGAATATTTTTTAATGCAAGTGAAATAACTCAAAAAAGCGTACAGAAAAAAACTACAAATATCAAGAAAAATTCCCAAAACTCGGTTAAATTTTTAAAAAATTACAAATTTAAACGAAACAAAAAATCATTACAAAATTACTAGTAGTTGACTAAAGAAAATATTCTTATTTTACGTATACACACTGCAAACAATAACAACAAGTGTCAATTTCCTATTTACGCATTTATATCAGTGTGTTAGAAAGAGAGGGGTAGAGAGCGTAAAGGAGAATGCAAGATTATGCAAAACGAAGTGTATAACAAATACATTAAAAAATGATATGTCGCGATAATATTAATTAACAAAGTAAAAATTAAAATACATACTCTGTTAAATATTTATATAAAGTTATCAACACTTTGTTTATCTTTTTTGTACACATTAAATAAATTAAATAAACTATTGAAAAGCACGCTCACACAGTAGTTAAAAAACACTTTAATTAGCTGACAAGTTTGACAAGTACTAAAAGTAAACTCTAAATGGGGGGACATTTTTCAGTGTTGCAATTTACAGCTACTCCTTTTTTGCACTCTCCCTCTTCTACTTTCTTTTGAAATACCACTCTAAATTTTTAATTTCCTTTTTCAACTATAAAAATAGCAGAACAGTGTATGTAAAAAGAAAACAATAAAACTGTAAGAAAAAAATTAATTGCTGCAAAATAATCTAAAAAAGCAAATCAAAATAGAAATAAAAATAAATTTAAAAACAATAAACATAATTCAGACAAAGCTACAAAATGTGGAATCCAACACCGTCATCATCAACAGCGACGTCAAGTGATAATAAGCAGAATATTAAGGAAGTAGTAGAAGTAGATGATTGTAAATGTAGTGGCGTAGAACAATTAGATCAACAACACCAGCAGCAACAACAAAAAAATAACAGTAAACAACAAACGTCAACAACATTTGGCGGTCAATTGACAGGCTCTACAAATATCCAACAACAACAACGTCATAATAGAGACGACTTGGACGTAGAAGAAGAAGGTGACGATAATAAGAAATTTTCAGATTTAGCTGGGGAAACTACAGATTCCGGCTTTATTTCGGGACCACAAACATCATCTTCGGCCCTTTTGGATACAGATAACGAAGAAGCTGGTGTTGCTCGTGGTGGTGGTGATATTAAAAAATTAAATATACCGGAATCTTTAAGTGAACCACAACAACAACAACATCCAACGCATAAAACGCAACAGCCCAATTTGGATTCGGGTATTATCGAGGAAGAGGAATACGACGACGGAGATTGTGATTCAGTTGGAACAAAAGCAACAACAAAAACTACAAACGAACCAAAAATGATTTTGCCTCATAGTGTTGAATCTGGCATATCCGAATGGTTCTGCAATTTAAGTTTGCACAATAATCCCAATGCTGCCAATAATGTTAATACCGCTTCAACTGCATCCAATTCTCGTACAAATGCCGTTTCTGGTTTAAATAATCTAGATGCCCCTAAACAAACGCGTTCGGCGCAGCAAACAAAATTATCTTCATCATCAGTATCGTCAACCTCATCTTCTTATGCAGCTGGTTCAACTGCTCAACAACAGTACCAACAACAACAAACCGCCACAATACCACAACAAATAACTCCAGCTAATGCCTGGGAGAAATACTATCAACAAAACGATGATGGAGATACGTAAGTTAAATTAAATATTTTATAAGTTAATTTTAATTGATTAGAATTCAAGTTTGTTATATTTTAAATATAGTCAGGGAGTTTAGTGGTTTGAGATATTAAAATTTAACTTTGCCGATCTTTCGTGGGAACAAGGAATGGAAATATTTTTCTTTTTTATTAAACGGGGAAAATAAACTAAAACTCTTTTAAATAGTTTACTTTTTTATTATCTTGCCATTTTCTGTATTTTTACCAAAAGGCTTGTCGCCTTAAAGTTTCCTTTAACGATTTCCATTAAACTCGAACGTGACCTTTCCTTACTTTTTTTGCAAATGGTTTATTTTAAGTACCTGTTTTTAGTAGCTTAGTTTAATGAACAAAACACACGCTCATAAAACAACCTTTCTTTTTTTCCACAAACAATAACTCATCAGGGTAGATTATAAAACTGCAACTAAGTACAACTAAAAAGTTAGTGACAGACAGGTCATAATAAATATGTAGCCATAAATCACCTGTTACATTGTGGCTTTTGTTAAGTTCCGTAAAAATTCCCAAAACAAATTATTTCTTACAATTGAACAGGTTTTTGTGTTTTATTTTCAACCATTGAACTACGTGATCTTTTTCGTTTGTAACCAGGATTAAGAGGAAGTTATTGTATGTGTCTGTGTGTGTGTGTTTTAAGTAAATAATACAGGTGTTTTAGGCTAAAGGCAGGTGATAGTTTTAAACAGATTTATTTTAAGGATTTAAAACATGTACAAGATCTTTGTTTTATTTTCTTTTCTTTTGAATTTATATTTATGTTTATTTATTTAGACCTTTACATTTGGCCTGCATCTCGGGTTATGTAGATGTTGTTGCTGCCCTAATACGTATGGCTCCACATCCTTGCCTTTTTAATATACAAAATGATGAAGCCCAGACACCATTGCATTTGGCCACCTTAACAGCCCAACCAAAAATTATCAGAATGCTTTTAATAGCGGGAGCAGAGGTAAGTTAAAAATAACTTTTTCTTTTTTCTATAAAATTTACTTCTTCGGATAGTATAGGAATTGAAAGTTTAACAGACAAATGCAATTCTTTAAATTTTTCAAGAAATCTCCTTGATTTTAAAAGTTTTAACACAAAATTCCTTTTCTTTTTTTTTCTATTCCCTTCAAAAGCCTACGGCGCGCGATCGTCATGGTAATACAGCTTTACATCTTGCCTGCAGATCTGGCGAAGAACAATGTGTACGCGCTTTAACTATACCCATTAGTGCCTCCGAAGTTAATGAAGCCCATCGTCAATATGGTCATCGTGCCAATGATAAATCCTATTTGAAATATGCCCAATTACCCTCCGATTTGGAAATACGCAATTATGATGGTAAGTTCTTAAATAAATTCCATTAAATTATATTAAAAATTCCTTTTCAAATTTAAAATTTAAACAAACAAAAATTGTTTTTACTTAAAAGATAACGTTGAACTAATTTTTATAAAAAAATTTAATGCTTTGTCTGTTAAATTTGCAAATGTATTGCTATACAGAGGCGTTCATTTCTTTTTCAGACGTCCCGTCTTGTTAATTATATTTATGTATATTTTGTCACTTATTTTTTTGTGCTTTTGGCTAGCCACAGTCATAGACATTTTTTTTTTTGCAAAAAAGAACAAAAAAAAAAAAATAAAATATATTTATCACACTTTCATGTGAAACATTTTGTTTTAAAAATAACAATTTTATAAGAATTTTCTTAAATGTGATTGTGAATTTGTTTTTGTTCTTTATTTAAGAATTTTCCGCTTAGCTGTCTGAGGTTTATTTTTTTTTTCTTAATTTTATTCTTGAGAAAATTTATATTATTGTCTTTATGACTGACTATTTTTATATACTTTCTGTAGTATATACCCGTTAATAGGGGAATTCATTTGTTTAATTAATTGTGATTATTTATATTCTTTATATCTTGATGAAATGTTGAACAAAACTTACTTACTATATTATTACAAATATTAGGGATTTATAATTAGAAGGCTTTGTTTTCGTTTATTTAAACATTAAAAAAGTTTTTTAATTAATTTGAATCTCTCTAATGTTTTTTTGTTTAAATTAATGTATTCATATATTTTTGATTTAAAAATGAATTTGACGTCAGACTATAATGAAAAAATATACAAACATTAGACTAGTTAGATTAATACGAAGTATAATTTTTTTTCTTTTTCTCAAAGTTTTCTAAATTTTCAACAATTTTTCAATATATTTTCTTGAATTTTTTTTAACATTTGACGTCAGCCCACCATATGTGGCATTCACAACAACCTTAGTAAAATGTTTTAAACAAAAACTACTCAAGGCAAAAGAAAAATAGAAAGAAATTATAAATTTTATTTAAAAAAATCATTTTTGTTTAAACATCTTAAAAGAAACTAAATAATTTTTTTTTTGAATTCTTAAAATCTTAAACAATTTATAAAACTTATTTATTATACTAAAGATATTTTATAATTTATAATTTGTGGTTAAAAAGCTTTGGGAACTTTGCTATTATTATGACTAGGCATTTATTATAATGCTTCTTTGCTAAAATCCTTAATTACTCAGACATGTTATCAAAGCAAATGTTAAAAATGCAAAAAAAAATCCCCGATTCTTAAGAACTTTGAAAATCCTAAATAGGTTAAAAAACCAAATATTGTTTTAATTCTTAGAAATTCTATAAATAATAGAAATAACCCAAGAACTTAATAGTAATAAGTAAACTGAAACTAAAATAAATAAAACCCCTATTTATAACAAAAACAAAACTTGTAATAAATCTAACCAAACATTTTATGTTTTAAGTTTTGTTATAAATAAAAACTTGCTCTAAACTATGTTAAACCCCAAAAATTAGGTAGCTTGCGTGTTTAAAAGGTTTATATTAAAGCTTAATAAAACTAAATCTAATTTTGGAAACAAATAAAATTGTTTATATTGATTATTTTGGTTAAAGCAGCAACCAAACAACACCTTCCATTACTACAAATGCCAATAATAATTAACCTTCACTTGTAATTTAACCTTTGATGACAAAAAAAACTTACAAAAAACTAAACACTCAAGGTAAATTTAATTTTACATAAATCCATATAAATTTATTAGAATTCCTGAAGTAAAAAAGTTCTTTTTAGATTAACTTTAAAACTAAGGTAGAAAAAAATGTATAAAATTCTGTGTAAAACTGCATTTTAACTTTGTATTCTTTTTTACAAAATTTTTTTTAAAAACCCTCCATATGCTTAGCCATAAACCAACAATTTCAAACACCATATTTTTGTTGTTTATTTATTTTTTACACCTCCCCATCACCGCACATACACTCACACACATTTTGCCCATATTGTCATTTTCATTTTCGTTTTTATTTATTTATATTTTTGCTATTGCTTGTTGTGTGCTTCTTTTTTTTCAACTTTGGTTGCTGGTGCTCTGGCTGCTACGGCTAAATATAAAAATATTTTGGGTTTTTCCCAAAAATAATACAAAAAATAAAAAGCAGAAACATTGAAATTGTGTTGATGGCGTTCAACATCAGCGCCGCCACCACCACCAACACCTCTTCCTACCACCAATCCATACTTATACTCATGCCCATCATTATCATCATCACAAGCACCACCATCATCATCATCGTCGTCGTTGTATAAAATAAAAAAAAAGCAGCAAAATCAACTTATAGCATTTTCGTAGCCGTCATAATATATGAATCAAATAAAAATGTGATTTTAGTATTAATAAAGTATAAATTTATAAATTATTATAAATTCATTTGTTACAAACAACCAACGTAAATTTGGTTGTTTGACGTAGTATCTACTATATTTGCTGCTCTTTGTATTTGTCTGTTTTATATGTCAAATATCTGAAAGTATCTGATCATTTTTTAAAAATATTTGACAAATGTTTGTGGCAAATTTGTAATAAATTTACTTAGAAAATAACTTTCCCTTTTAGCGTTTCATTAAAATATTTTGGAATTTTTTTCTATATAAACGTTTTTCTAAGAAAATTTTCAAAGTTCAAAGTTTTGTCAATTCTTTTTTATTTCCTAATTACAAGTTTAGAATT
Source organism: Lucilia sericata (assembly GCF_015586225.1). NCBI lineage: Eukaryota > Metazoa > Arthropoda > Insecta > Diptera > Calliphoridae > Lucilia > Lucilia sericata. The sequence continues at coordinate 102,819 of NW_023995489.1, read as the reverse complement.
GTTGTTTATTTGAAGAATGAATGTTTCGTTTAATGGCAGCTTAATTACATGATGTTTTGATTTATTAATTTATAAATTTGTTTGTTTATTTTTTTTCTGTTATTTGTTAAATGTCGGTATAAATTACCCATGACGTTAAACATTGAATTTGTTAAAGTCATTTATAGCTGTAAAAATAAGTTGTTATTTGTTAAATGTACAAAAAAAAAAGAAATGAATTGGCGGGAATATTTTTCAAGTGTTAAATGGTATTCAAGTACAAGGAACTGATTGGAAGTTTTATATCCCTTAGTTATTTACTGAATTCCAACAGATTATAAACAACACTGACCTATATACTGGACTAAAGACGAGACTATTTAAAAGACTATAGACTAGACTATTGACTAGACTATAGACTAGACTATAGACTAGACTACAGAATACTCTGTAGACTAGACTATAGACTAAACTATAGACTAGTCTATAGATTAGACTATAGGCTAGACTCTAGACTAGACTATAGACTAGACTATATACTAGATTATAGACTAGACTATAGACTAGACTATAGACTAGGCTTTAGACTAGACTATAGACTAGACTATAGACTAGACTATAGACTATAGACTAGACTATAGACTAGACTATAGACTAGACTATAGACTAGACTATAGACTAGACTATAGACTAGACTATAGACTAGACTATAGACTAGACTATAGACTAGACTATAGACTAGACTATAGACTAGACTATAGACTAGACTATAGACTAGACTATAGACTAGACTATAGACTAGACTATAGACTAGACTATAGACTAGACTATAGACTAGACTATAGACTAGACTATAGACTAGACTATAGACTAGACTAGACTAGACTATAGACTAGACTATAGACTAGACTATAGACAGACTTAGACTAGATATAGACCTAGACTATAGACTAGACTATAGACTAGACTATAGACTAGACTATAGACTAGACTATAGACTAGACTATAGACTAGACTATAGACTAGACTATAGACTAGACTATAGACTAGACTATAGACTAGACTATAGACTAGACTATAGACTAGACTATAGACTAGACTATAGACTAGACTATAGACTAGACTATAGACTAGACTATAGACTAGACTATAGACTAGGACTATAGACTAGACTATAGACTAGACTATAGACTAGGACTATAGACTAGACTATAGACTAGACTATAGACTAGACTATAGACTAGACTATAGACTAGACTATAGACTAGACTATAGACTAGACTATAGACTAGACTATAGACTAGACTACTATAGACTAGACTATAGACTAGACTATAGACTAGACTATAGACTAGACTATAGACTAGACTATAGACTAGACTATAGACTAGACTATAGACTAGACTATAGACTAGACTATAGACTAGACTATAGACTAGACTATAGACTAGACTATAGACTAGACTATAGACTAGACTATAGACTAGACTATAGACTAGACTATAGACTAGACTATAGACTAGACTATAGACTAGACTCTAGACTAGACTATAGACTAGACTATAGACTAGACTAGACTATAGACTAGACTAGACTATAGACTAGACTATAGACTAGACTATAGACTAGACTATAGACTAGACTATAGACTAGACTATAGACTAGACTATAGACTAGACTATACTATAGACTAGACTATACTATAGACTAGACTATACTATAGACTAGACTATACTATAGACTAGACTATACTATAGACTAGACTATACTATAGACTAGACTATAGACTAGACTAGACTATAGACTAGACTATAGACTAAACTATAGACTAGACTATAGAATAGACTATAGACTAGACTATAGAATAGACTATAGAATAGACTACAGACTAGACTATAGACTATAGAATAGACTATAGACTAGACTATATAATAGACTATAGACTATTAGCTTTGAAAATATTGAATGAAAACCATCTTTTCTCATATGCACTTTCTTCTACTATACAGTTTCTTTTTAGTTAACAATTAATTTACAAATTTATGCCAGTCATAAATCTTTATTGTTTTCATATATTAGAGAATAAAAATTAAAAACAAATTTCAAGTATAAGTTTATTAAACTTTATATTGACAGCTATTAAAAATATCAAACAAAATTAACATTGATATGAGTGATAAGATTATGGTGCTTGACATAAACATCAAACACACAGATATTGTCCCACTCACAAAATCACTGTTACTATGTTCAGATAAATATTGAAAATTAGTGAAAATCCCAAGAAAAACAATTGAACAATAAACATCGATTAGAATAATATAGTGTAAATCACAAAAAAATTTGACAGTCATTATGTTATGGGTTTTTGTATTTATCTTACCAGTTACCAACCAGTAGTTAGACACACATGTAGAAATGTTTTCAGTTTAGACAGATGAGATTAAATTTAGTTTAATTTATATTAGACTTCAGCTTGAAAATGTTAGACTATAATTTAATATAATATTCTGCAAGTTCTGCGATCGGTTTAAAAGTTAAGGCCTGTTATAAAATATGTTTCTTTTTAACTCTGTCGAGGCCTAAACAATATTACAAATTTTAAATGCGTTTTAATTTTTATAATTTTTTTTAATTCTATCTTCAAAAATGTAAATGATTTAATAAATTCTGTTTATTCAATATGACAATATAAATTAATAACAATTTATTATACATTTATTTTGTTATCTAGACTGTTTTTCGTTTAATTAACATGGGTTTCCCCAAGAAATTCACTACCATAAACGTACAATATAATAACAGATGATAAGGAAAACTTTACGAGTTTTTAACACAGATAATTTATATTATTTTGCAATGAATTTGTAAAAAATACAAATTTTCGAGTAGTAAGCAAAAACATTTTATAGATAAAAAATACAATAAATATTAGAAATACGTCACAGAAAATACCCTTTAAAATTGATTGGTAATAGTTTAATTTGGTATAAGATTATTAATATTTTTTGTTTGTTTTAAATTGAAGTAATAAAACCATAAAATTGTTAATGAAAACAAGGGAAAAATTATTAAAAACTAAGTGAATCATGATGAAATTTTCTTAATTCTGGTTAAATAAGGAACAAAACTTTTGTTATAAACTGTAACACAAATATGTTTGCAAAAGGAATGTAAATAGTGCAGCTGTACTAAACTATTTAAAAAAAAATCCCTATAGTCTGTGGCACTTAAAATAAATGTATTTTTTTTGCTTTAAAATATTTTAAAAGCAACTAAATTTAAAATAAAACTAAAATAAAGACAATTTTCTTTGTATATATTTTTGTTAATTTAACAAACGAGGGCTGTTAATTATATATTTTGTAATATATTTATTTAAAAAAAGTAAAAGAATTTTACAATTTTTGGTGTTTTTTTCTGCTTTATATTTATTTTAAAATGGAATTATGAAATAATATTTTTCTCATTTTGTTGGCAAATTTTCAAAATTTTCTACAATTATTCTGTTCTTTTTTTATTTACATTTCTATATAGTATTTAAATGTCTAGCTTTTGGTATATATGTATTACATACATACATATGTATATATGTATAAAAGCAAAAAATTCACATGACTTGTCTTTAGAAATTTGGCGTAGAAAATGAAAAAAAAAAACGGAAAAATTTAAAATGCACACATGTGTTGGTATTATAATGAACTATACGTATGTGTTTATAGATTTTAAAAAATGTGTGTTTCTATATAAAAGCAATTGCTGCAAGTAAAAATATCTTTTGAAGTTTTTTTTCCTTAGGAATTACATAAAATGTCTTGTATGTATTTATAATTTATGGTTTTTGAAAAATATTTTTAATATTATTTTGAATTTTATTATAATTGTATTAATAAGTATTTAAATCTAAGTTTTCTCGGGCAAATATGTTGCATTTTGTTATATTTAACTCTCAGCTGTTAGATTTAGCTAATTCAAGGACCTAATTGTTCAAAACCTAACAAATCCAACAGGGCTTGGTTTTGGAGCTCGATAGTATGGTCGGTTCGGTAAAACCCCTCATTTGTTATTACTATAGCCTAATCTCCGAATATTTCAGAAACTCCACCAACCGATCCTGGTACAGTAGACTGGATTGTAGGGTTTCTAGGACTCTATGGCCGAAGTTAAATCCAAAAGCTACCAGAATGCTATTAGGAATGGACAGGTGGAGTATAAGGATTTAGTAGGGATAATAACCGGATACTGCTCAATTGGAGCCTTTTGGGGGTAATGTGGTCAGTAACACACAGGATTTTTGCAGGTTGTGTGAGGACGAAGAGGAACTGGATACAGTAGGTCATATTTTATGCCACTGTCCCAGAATACAGAGTCTGAGACTGAAATGGCTAGGTAAATGATTCCCCGATGAGATGTAGCAGGGTGCAACCTAGGCGACATTATGGGCTTCATCAGGGGAATATTTTGAATTTTCAGATAACACACAATTAGGGATTTCTCTTCCATGACCACTTTTTTCTTTGTTCTCTTTTTGGGAGGGAAACTCTCACTCTTCTCATCTCTCTCTCCTTCTGTCTTCTTTTTATTTCTCCTTGTTCTTTATTAAAGGAATTCACAATGAACCTTTGGGTCTCCGAGTGGATGTATACATTGGTATACAACCCTTTTAAACTAAACTAAACAAGGGAAGTGAATTGAAACAGTGTTGGGTGCCATGACTGATTCTTTAACGGAAGAATTTGTTCTAGTTCTAACTTTCTAATATGTCCTAGAAGGAGCTAAATAGATTCCCTTTACACAGATCTCTAAATGAATTTCTTATGACATGAATGAACTGAAAATCAGAAATTATGTATAAATTTCCTGAAAAGTTGTTTAAACCGAATCTAAGATTTGTTCATTGGTTACTTTGGGATGATCTCTATTTATGTGTTTGTTTTTAAGGTTTGAGACAAACAAATACTGATGTAAACTTCTTAAGAGGCCTAAAGTAACAAACTTAAAATGAAATGTTTTGAAGAAATTTTAAAATTGAAAGGGCAACATTTAAATGTTATCCTAAAAACTGCCATAGAATAATGTTGCCTTTTGCAATAGCAATATTTTGAAAACGAAAAGTACTTTTCCTTAACGTTTGAGGTCAACATTCAGAGATTGCAAGGGCAACCTTTGCATAAGGTTTTTTATTGCAAAAACTTTACATCACAGTTTACCAGCTCTAGTATAAACAGTATGTGCCTTATTCATAACAATTTATCACAGGTTTATAAGGCAATTTTTCATACAAAATTTGTTCAATAAATCTTTGATAAATTGTTATGAATAGGTAGTAAATATTTAAATTTTTTTTAACTTTAAATGTTCGACACGCGCATTTTATTGTTGTCAATTATAACTATAAGTATTTAATTTGTTTCTCTTGTTTACGTACAATCTTAAACAAATAAAAAAACTAGGTTTTTCCTAAGATAAATTGCAGTAAAAATTATTAGTATTTTTTTCGTAATTAAAAACTAAAAAAAAAAGAAAAACCAAATGTCAACAACTTAAACTTTCAAGTACTTGTATGAAATTAATACTTTTTGTTAAACAAATTAAACAAATCACATGCATTTTTATCAAGGGGGGGAAGAGGCAAACAATAACAATACTCATCATCATGATGACAGCTCACCAAAGGGAGCTGTAAAAAAACATGATGAGAAATAAAATACATTCTACCTGACAATTACTACAAAGAAATGTATATTCATTCAATAATCTCTGTTGTTTGTTAAAAAAAAAAAAAAACAAACTCATCAAATGAGTTTGATAAATTATAATAAAAACAAGCAAGTGAATCAAGGGTTTAACCGCCTGATCGTCATGTATAACAATCAGCAGCAGCGGCATTAATACAAAGTTCAATAAAATGCCATAAAAAAATGCCAAGTCTTTCACCTTATTGCAGCAATGAGTATTAAAGATGAGTATTTGAAACTTTAAAACCGCATATTCCCAGTTTTTTGACAACGCATTTTGAGGTTTGTCTGTTCGTCTGTCTTATTAGTAAGTTAATGGGGAAATCCATACGTCATTATTGAAAATAAAACAACAATTTTAACAAACATGAAATAAAAAAAAGCTTTAAAAAACAATGTTAATTACTTATGCCGCCAATATACATATGCACATCCCCACATACATACATACATACATGAAAGAAGGCTTGTCTGCTTATTTATTACTAACAAATAACCAGCACATAATAACTAATAAAATAAACGCATACAACTTTAATAAATTATATGAATAAAAATTTTGCGGTTTGAAAAAAAATCATAAACATTGTTATGGACTATAACTGACTTATCTATAGTCGTTATTTATTATTTAAAATATTTTAAAAATAAATTAATTTATTTAGAATTTCCTTTATATTTCTTAATAATTTCAAATGAAACTAATTCTTTCGTATACATATATTTTTAAGAGTCTAGTTGTCTCTTAAAATTTGATTTGTTAAAGATTTCTTTTTTATTTTCATAAATTTTAAAGTTTATTTTTATATACAGACGTAGCTTTTTTAAAACAAATACTGGTTTCTTTTTTTTTTAAGCCCACATATACGTATGTATGGATGTATACACACTCTTAACAAATTTTTTTTATTTTGGAAATTCCCACCCAATAAAAAAAATTTTGAGCATCAAGACATTTTTTTCAACAAACTAACATTATGATGATCATTATCATTATTATCAGAGTTATTATTATCATTATAGTTAACCCATTGTTAAATCTATAGTTTATGTTAGTTCAATTAGTTTTTGTGTAGCTGTTATCAGTTATTATTAAGCTGGGGTTTTCTCAATAAAAATTTGTTTTATAGCAAGCGTCTGTAGTTTTTTTTGGCTCCCCTGGGATTAAAGTTTAATTGGATGGAAACATTTCTGCTTTTTAATTTATATATAAAATTTGTAATTTTCTTAGAAAAGATTCCATATGGTTTTTTTCTAAATTTCCCGTGTTGAGATTGAGTCATTGGGGTATATTTTTATTTATTTTTATTAATTTGTTTCATTTATTGATATTATGACACAAAAATATATAACAAGTATTTAAAATGTGTTAAAAATTTATATTTTATATAAACTGTGTGATATTAACTTCCAGCTGCCAGTTGGCCAGTTTAATTAAGAAGCCAAATTTGTTAAAAAGTTCTAAAAAACAAAAAAAACTAGTCCCTAGGACTGGTTCTTCTCTTAACGTTCGCATATCGTGGTAGAGGCTTAATTGACTGCTTTAGACAGTTCTCTACATGAACTTAAAAATCGTCGTTGTTCCCACAAAAACAGTTATGTGTTTTTTGTTAGGTTTTCAGGAGAGCAACAAAAACTGTTTTATTTTGTAATTTCGCGATCTACATTTGAAGTTATATGTTTCGTGCGAACCTAAGCCCACTAGCTACAAGTTTGTTGTAGATATATTCCAGAATGATTTGCCATTTCTTATTTATAATTAAATATTTAATAAAACCTACACATAACCGTTTTTGTTTCAAGCTTTTTGGAGCAAAATATTTTAAAATTTGAATATTTTATTACACATAACTGATTTTGTTCGTAAAACAAAAAAAATTATCAAATACCATCATAATTTCTGAACAAAAAATGTTATCCTCTTGGGATTTGGTGGGTGGATGTATGACCAATAAAGGCATTAAATAGTGAAATAAAAAAATTATTGAAATTTTTCACTTTTTTTAAAATGATCTAGAATGTTTAAAAAGTCTCAATAGAATAGATTTGAAACAAAATGAGTCTACTTTTTGCCTCATTGGCAGGGCATGTCCTAGTAGGGGCTAAATCGAATCGTCTTTAAACGAACCTCTTACCATTTTAGACAAACAACTTCGAGTCTCAAAATTGGAACTATTAAAGCCATTTTTAAAATTGGAACTATTAAAGCCATTTTTAAAATGCACTTTAATTTGTGATATTTGAACTGGTTAAGAGCCCTTTACACGATCACAATTTACGTACGTTAAGTCTAATGAAATGCCATCCTTATGACAAAAAAGATAATAAAAGTCGTATGATTTATATTTTTGGTGTTTACACGATTGGTATAAAACAATAATAAAGTAAGATGGAAACAGCTGTTTCACTTTTTTTGTATGTGTTTACATAAAAATACATCCCTGATCTAATGCGACTTGCTTGTTTTTTGAATAATTTTAAAAAATTAAGAGAGTCATACGACTGTCAAATTTTCCATCCGTATTTACTCTCAATGTGTGATGGTTTCATTACATATTGCTTTTAGACGATCCCATCCGTACTCTTCTAAACAAAATTTTGACAGATCATATTACTTGTGTGCTCGTGTAAAGGGGGCTTTAAGTGCCAGCCAATCTTTGACAAATCAGGAATCAAATAGAAATTTTCCGAGAAGTAGTTTAAAACGACATCTGATATAGTGCATTGAGCACGATAGAACGATCTATCTGTCTATTAGTTTTTAACACTTAATAATATACTCTTATAAAGAGACCTTCCAAGAAAGTGCTGCACAAAATATCGAGCATCCAAACAACTTTCTTGGGACTAAATCTTATCTTATTAACTTAGCTTTCAAACTGTGATCTCTTAAAGGGTTAACATTTTTAAACTTTCAATCCAAAAAATATCAACTTGATCCAAATAAATGTGTGAAGTGAGATTTTGGTTTTTTTTGTTTTGTGGTATTGATTTATTTAACACATATTCAATTTTAGTGTATGTGTGAATGTATATAAGAAATGACATAATTTCTAAAAAGGGTTTTTACTCGTAAAGACTTTCATTGGTTCATTTATTATTAACATTTCTTTGTTACTTACAGTGCATACTGTTAATTTTATTAACTTTATTTTGTTATTGACATTTTTATGTTTATTTTAAATGATTTTTCAGTTTATTTTGTTGGCTCGATGCTCTTGGTTACATACACACACTACACTGTATGTGGGTTTATTCACATTTTTAGGTTTTTACCACGCGTGAGGTGTCCGACCCCCTTTTTTTATTATTAAATTTGTTTTTCTGATCAGTTGTGCGTTTAAAACTGGGTTTTACATAAAACAACCAGGTTTTTTTCATTGTCAGCAGTTTTTTTTTTTTTTTGCTATAACTTTTTTTTTGCACATTGTAAACAACAGTACTTAACAGCAGTTAGTTACTGTGGTAGTTAGTTGTTAATGCTGAAGGTGGGGTGGAATTTTAAGTCACGCTTTAAATGTTTATATTTGCTTACACTTACTCCAAGCAGTGTAAGGTATGGTTGGTGCTTGTTGGCTTGGAATGAACACAAAATGTTGTGTGTATATGAATTAATGCTTCCTTTTGAACGTGATTATGCATTTCTTTCTTTTTGTTTTTTTTTTCTGTAAGCAATTGTTTTAAATGTTTTTTGTTTATTTTTTTATTATTATTGTATTTGGCTACATAATGAAAATGAAGGGAAAAACCACTTTCATCGTTATATAAATACATATGTTTGACGTTTTTAAACTTGATATTCGAAAGTTGAGGGTTTTTCCAAAAGCCCAACAATGTGTGGCCAAGAAAATTAGCAATAAGAAAACGCAATTGTTTTATTTAATTGTGTTAAAACAACTGTTCCATCCTTATCTTTCTTTTAAACTTAATTTGGTTTTATTTACTTGGTAATTGTTTTAGCAAATTTAATAGATTTTAGTCTAAAATTCTAGGTATAGCCAATAGATTGCAAAAAAAAAAATCCCTAAATAAAACATTCATACATTCATTTTGTGGCTTTTTAATGCGTATTTAAAACATGCCTCAGTCATTATTTCAGTGTGTTTTGGAATTTTTGGAAACTAAATGTGAATGACTTAAAAATAGTATTAAACAAAAAAACAAAAAAAAAACAAATGTTTTAAACTTTGAATATTAATTTGTAATGGAATAACCAATCTATTGCATTTAGTATAAATTCCTAAAGTTATTGTTTTCAATTGACTTTGGAGGCTTTGTGGTTTTATATTTATACATATTTTTAATAAAATTTTTCTTTAAATATTATTTTCATTTGAAAAAATTGCTTGTTTATATTGGGTTTTTCTATATAATTGTATTAAATACAATTTACACTGAGTTACAGGAATATAACAAGTTTGTTTTTTCAAATTTTAGCTTATCATTTGTTATTTATTTCCTAAAAATGACTTAACATTATTTAAATTGATACCAATGTACTTGATATATTGTTAAACAGTGTGTGTTTTTTCATGTTCCAGCTAATTTGTTTCTTACATTTTTATAAATCAATGAACTTTTAATTACATTTTTTCTTTGCTTCCCTCCACCCTCAACTTGTAATCTTTTTCTTATAGGTATATGATGAAGGACATTATATTATAAACTGATTAACTTTGTATCTCTCACTCACTTAATCTTCTAGCAGCCAAATTCCCCTTTATTTAGAAGCTGTTCAAATATTTGTTATAATTTTTTTTTGTTCTGTTTTGTTTTATCTTAAACAAGATTATTAATAATTTGGTTTTTCCTTAATTGTTTTATAAGTTTGTGCCTGTGTATACGGAAATTCTTAAGTTTTTTTTTAATAAAAATAAAAGCCGACATTATTATTATATAGAAAAAACAGCTGTTAAAATAAATTTTTTAATTTGCTGAAGATTTTGTCTGTTTTGTATCGTATTTTGTTTATTTATGTTGTTAAAATAATTTATCTTCAATCTATCAATATCAAATTGCTTTTTTTATACCCTACACCACTTTAGTGGGGAGGATATATTGGGTTTTGTGCAGATGTTTGTAACGCACAATAATATTGGTCATATACTCACCTTAAAGTATACCAATCGGCTTAGTAAACCTTGTAATCAAACTACCTGTCGCAATTTTGAAGATAATTTAATGAAATTTGGTACATGAAAATGTTTAAGATCGGTCCATTATTTCACCTAGCCCCTATACAACTGAACCCCTGAATAGGGCTTGTAAACCTTGTAATCAAACTACAGGTCGCAATTTTGAAGATAATTCAATGAATGATCATGATCTTCTGGAGACGAAGCCTATTAAAAATGGTTAACATCGGTCCATAATTTCACCTAGCCGCCATACAACTGAACCCGACGAATAAAGCTTTCAAGTTCATAATTATGTTTAATATAATAGTATCTCGACAAAAAGCTGCAAAACCAAGTTCTATACTAGCCTTGATGACTCTCATGAATTTTATAATTATAGGGTCTCATTTGACCATAACCCCCTTCAAAATTTGACTTAAATGTCCACAATTTTATTCAACAATAAATGGCTTCCTAAGTATATCTGAGATAAGGTACAATTAAATGCTTTATTATGAAAACTAAATCACATTTTATTTTTGTAACAGATGTAGGGTATTATATGGTCGGTCTCGCCCGACTATAATTTCTTACTTGTTTTTTATTTACAAATTTGCCAAAAAAAAACACAAACGTTTTTTGTTTATATTAAAGTTGTGTGTTAGTTTTAATTGTATAAACAAACTGTTAATTTGTTTGTATAAGAATTGTTGTTTAAAGATTTTTTAATTAAGAAATTGTTAATAATTTTTAAGAAAAAATGTTTTTAAAAGTTTAAAAATATTGCAATTTTTCAAATTTTATTCAAAATTCTTTAAAAACTTAAAGATTTTAATTCAAATTTTTAAAAGTTTTGAGATTTTCCAAAATCTAAGAAACAGAGACCTTTCTAGATCTGTTGGATTAAAAATCTTTAAAAACTCGAAGATTTTATTTCAAATTTTTAAAAGTTTTGGGATTTGAGAGAGTTTTTGAGAGACAGAGACCTTTCAATATCCGTTGGAATAAATTTTTTTAATAAATTTCAAAACTCTACTTGTTTTAATTGCATATTTTTATTGTTAAATAATTTCTATTAAAAATATTTCCGTTTTAAAAAAAATCATAAGCAAAAAAAGTTAAAAAAAAAAAAGAAATTAAAACGCCATTTTTTTAATTAAAATTTATTTGGTTATTTCTGGGAATTTTTGTATATAATTTTGTTATTTTAACAAAACAACAACAGCAACAATCAAAACAAACAAACAAACAAATAACGAAATGTTAATAACCGTTAGAACGTATAGCATTAAATATGTTTGCTAATAATTCCAATATTTCAAGTTTAACTACAAATAGTAGTCATACATAAACATTAAGGTTTGGCTTATTTCTTGCAAACGAATACAATCTGGATTTATAGCAATTTATTTAAATCTTATTAAATGTTGTCACTTGAAAAGCAAACCAAATAAACTTTTATTATAAATATTTATTACTAATTTTTAAATTTATATATATTTTTTTTTCAAAATTTATTTAATTTATGCTAAAACTAAAAGTTGTGGTTTAAGTTGAGTAACACATAACACTCTCTCTTTTTCTCTTTAACTAAGTAGATCTATTTAATCTTGTTAGAAATATCTACTTTTTATTAGCTTTTTTCTTTATTTAGTAAAAGTGTGCTGCTGCTAATGCTGCTGATTATTACTCACCTCTCATTTATATAAAGTTGTGTTAAGGGGGAAATCCCAAAACAAAAAATTACTGTTTAACTTAAGATTTAATGCATGTAGTACTTAAAGTACACATTACGCTACAGGGGTTAGGTAATGAGTCTTAAATTCAGCTAATTGTAACCACAAAAAAAAAACAATAATTAATGATTGATTCAATAATTTTATTTTATTGATAATTCAGCTTTGTATTATGAATGAAGTTTTTTTTGTTTGTTTGTATTAACAAATTGACATCAGCATTATTAAAAATATTTGTGACACTATTATAATATATTTTTTTTTCGTTTATTCGTACGTTTTCGCTTAAATAAAATATTTAAAATTGTTTGCAAGCAAATTTATAATTTATTCTTATAGCCTGTAAGCTAGACATAGAAACAACAAAAGTTCAGACGTCTTGGCAGGCGAGGGGAATAGAAATGAATTTGAAAAATTGTTACATTATACAATGAAATTGCCACTAAACGAAATTGTTTTTTTTTATTTATAATCTTAAGGTTTCAAGTTATAAGAAGACAGCAACCAGTTTTTTTTAACGTTTTCTTAACACCTTTTTTTCCCAACTCTTTTATTTTCAAAATCAAGACTGAGTGAGCGTAACTCACTTAAACTCTCTAAGGTTTCAATAATAACAAATAAAAATTCAAATATTTTGCATACACGAGTTTCAGTTTAAAGAAAATAAATAAATAAAATGAATACAAAACAATAATAGCAACAAAAAGATACTAGAAATTTGTAGATTATTTCAAAATCTAACAAAACAAATCTAGCGAAATGGAGGAGAGTAAGTTCACACAGAGAGAAAGACATAGAGACAGGGAAGAGGTAAGAGAAAACACACTTTTTTATAAACTCAAATGACGTAAAATTACATACATAACTATTTTACAACAACGTAATTATCAAATTGCAGTAACTTAGGTCATATTATAGAATTTCAATAACAATTTTCTAAAATATTTAAATAAAATTTTATTTTATTTGCAAAAAAAGCAAAAAAAAAAACTTATAAAAAGTTTTTTAATCTTTTTGTAGTCTGTGGTATGAGTCAAGTCGTAACTTACTTACACGTGTTTGATAAAAAAAATTTATAGTTTTGTATAAATTAACAAAACAAAAACTATAAAAATAGATTTGTAATTAATTAAAGTGAAATGGAGCAGAGCAGAAAAGACAAACAAGTCTTCTCTTGTATATTATTAATATTGTATATATTTATGTTCATAAATACCAAATTCCCCCATTTTTTTCTTTTGGCATTATATAATTTGCATAAATACACTTATATAGGGATTTTTATAAATATCCAAACAAACACATTTACATTTGACTTTTTAAAACAAAAGATTATCTTAATGACGGCCCCTCTTAATAATATAATATTTAAAATTATAAACACATTTAATAATCCTATTATGAATGTTATAAGCTCGGAAAGCTAAAGCCTCTGACTGCCATTCATACTCATATACAGTATATTAAACATACAAACTAGGGCGCTTAAAAGTTTTGCTTTGACAAAATTTTTATAAATATAAATTTTGAATTAATGAAATATCTATAAATAAATTTTAAGTTTTGCTTGACGCTTTTGTTTTAACAAAAAAAAGAGTTTTTTTTTTTTTTTTGGTTTAAATTTGCATACGAAACGTTGTAATTAAATCATATAAAATGTTGATCGATTAAACTTTCTTTAAATATTGTTTTTTTAACAAATGTTAACTAAACTAAAAAAAAATACTTTTTCGAAAAACCAAACCGGTTAAGGTTGTAACCGAAAAATTACACCATTTGTATTTTTGGAAAATAAGCAAAAAGTCGATTATTATGAAAAACAACAACAATGAATTTGAAAATTTAACAATTATATGAAAATTAATTAGGCAAAATTAATAAAGAATTTAAGTTCGAATTTTCGAAATAAGAAAATCTGTTAAAAATCCGCTAAAAACTCAAGGGCGGACATAAAATAACAATTTTAGACAAAATTTTAAAAATATAAGAATTTTCGAAAATTCGAACTTAAATTTCGAATTTTTGAAATTAGGAAATTTGTTAAAAATCCGCTAAAAACTCAAGGGCGGACATAAAATAACGATTTTAGGTAAAATATTAAAAATTACAGGAATTTTAGAAAATTCGAACTTAAATTCGAATTTTCGAAATTAGGAATTTAAAAAAAAAAACCGCTAAAAACTCAAGGGCGGACATAAAATTACGATTTTATGCAAAATTTTAAAAAATATTGTAATTTTCGAAAATTTTAACTTATATTCGAATTTTCGAAATTAAGAAATATGTTAAAAATTCGCTGAAAACTCAAGGGCGGACATAAAATAACGATTTTAGGCAATATTTTAAAAAATATAGGAATTTTCAAAAATTCGAACTTAAATCTAAAATTAGGAAATTTGTTTAAAATTCACTAAAAACTTAAGGGCGGACATAAAATAACGATTTTAGGCAAAATTTTAAAAAAATATTGGAATTTTAGAAAATTCGAACATAAATTCGAATTTTTGAAATTAGGAAATTTGTTAAAATCCGTAAAAACTCAAGAGCGGACAAAAAATAACGATTTTGGGCAAAATTTTAAAAAATACAGGAATTTTTGAAAATTCGAACATAAATTCGAATTTTCGAAATTGGGAAATTTGTTAAAAATCCGCTAAAAACTCAAGGGCGGACATAAAATAACGGTTTTAGGCAATATTTTAAAAAATATTGGAATTTTCGAAAATTCGAAATTAGGAAATTTGTTAAGAATCCGCTAAAAACTCAAGGGCGGACATAAAATAACGATTTTAGGCAAAATTTGATAATTTTCAAGAAATTTTGAAATTGATTTTGAATTCTCGAAATTAAGAATTTTATTAAATCATCTAACGAAACTGATGCTATTACTTTCAGTGAAAGAATAAACATAATTATAACACCAATTGGCAATAGTTTTTAGTTTTGCTCAAGTATTATAAATTGGTTTTGCAATATTGCAAACTGTTTAAAGAAAGTTCATTGCTTTAGGAAATTTCAATTCGAAAAGTTGGTTTTCGAGAGAGATTTTAAAAAAATGTTTAGGATTTTAAAGTGCTGTTTTGAATTGTAGTGTAATTTTAAAAAGTTGTAACATAATCTTTTTAAACATTTAACAATTGTCATTGTTAAAATATTTATTTTTTTTTCTTCTTACGTTTAAACTTTAAACATTTGCACTTCTTTAAACAAAAATTTTTTGTTGTTTTTGTTATAATAAATTTTTTTTTCTGTTTTATATTCAAAATTATTTGCCGTTTATTGTTATTGTTAATTTAAATTGTTGCTTTTGTTTATAAATATGTATATACAAACAAATATACATACATACGTACGTATGTAAGTATGTACGTATGTCTTAATGTCTATTGGTATGTATAGAAATTAAACAATTTTTTTTTGTGTTTAACTCGTTTTAATATGATGGGAATTTCATGGGGTTTTTCTGCACTCATACATTAGCAGGGAGTTTTGTATAAATACACAGATATCAAAACAACAAATACCAACAAATAGTTATAGATAGATATTTATACATTTAAAAATACACAATACATGTGTTTTCTCGTATTTTGCTTTAACTGTTGATATTGGTATTGTTATTATAACCCCTACAAATTAACCATATAAAGCATACCAAACCTAACCGAACTGAACCAAACCAAACCATCTATCTAACGCTACAACTGAAAAAAACCATCTTCATCATCATCAGCATTGTCGTCGTCAACTTTGGCTGACGTTACCTTCATTTCTGTTTTACGTTTATTATAGTATTCTTGATTGTCTGTGTATTACTAGACGTTGAAATATTTGTTTTAAAACACAGTTTGTTAACGTCTAAAAACCTTTATAAAAAAGCTTAAACAAATATTATAACCAGCTTTTTAAATGGTTTATTTATAAAAATTAATAGTTGGCGGATGATTTGTGATTTGTAGAAAACTCACACTACGATTTCATTCATTCATTATTTTCTTTCGTTTTTTTTTTAAATACAAACAAAAGAAAAAGCTTTTACTGCTTAAGCTTTGTTTGTTGCCACAAAACGTTATATTTAAAAAAGTAAATTTTTTACAATTATTTGTTTGTTTAAAAGAAATTTTCTTCTTTATTTAAGAAGATATACAGTAATTAATTAAAATGTTTCTTTTTCTACTTTCAACAGGTGAAAGATGTGTTCATTTGGCCGCTCAAGCTGGTTTTATCAACATTTTACGCATATTAGTTTTATATGGAGCTGATATTAATGCTAGAGTAAGTTTTTCTTAAAAAAAAAAAAAAACAATTAAAGATTTATAATTTGTAACTTATTATTGTTATTTTTTTGTTATTACAGGAAGGCAAATCGGGACGCACTCCTCTACACATTGCCATTGAATGCTGCAATGAAGATTTAGCCAATTATCTTTTAGATGATTGTCAAAAATTGAATTTAGAAACAGCTACTTATGCCGGTTTAACTGCTTATCAGGTGGCCTGCATTTTAAATAAATCAGAAATGCAAAATATTTTAGAAAAAAGAGGAGCTGAACCTTTAACACCACCTGATAGTGACTACGATAGTAGTGATATGGAAGATCTTGACGATTCAAAGGTGAGCTTCTATAATTAAAAACAAAACAAGAAAGCAAATATCAAAAAAATAATAAAGAAAACTAAACAAAAGTTAAGCTTTTGTATTATATAAAGAAATATACTGAACTGGCCTTCAGTTTATCTCGGAAAAACGGAAAACAAATTTTTAGTTAATAACTTAATTAAGTTACTAAATAATAATTAAATAATGATGATGTATTGTTAACCAAAAATCAAGCTACAAAAAAATTTATATTAAAAAAAAAAAAAACACAAAAATAGTTAAAATTTTTTAGTATGATAAAATATACAAAAACATAATAATATATACATAATAATTTAAACTATGAAAGTAATTTAACCATAATAAAAATAAACAAGAATGCTCATATAATATTTTTAAAACAAAAAATTTTTAAAGGGAATCTTAAAAACAAAAGTTCTATGTTTTAGTAGAGCTAATACAAAAACAGTAGAGAATATTAAAAAAAAAGAAAAGAAAAGAAAAATTGGTTTATAAAATTTTTTTATAGAAAAATATCTTTTCCAAATTATATAAAAACTTAATTTACAAAAATAAGAAACTTTTTCTTAAACTGATATATCATTTATAAAAAAGTACTCTTGAAAGAAATTATTTTAAAAAATAACATTTTATGAAATATTTATGATTCTTAAATTCTTTTTAAATTCTTAATACACGAACTATTCTAGGCGTTATTGCTAAGTTAATAAGAAAATATCTTAAAAATTGGATTTTTTAGAAAAAAAAAATTCTATGTTCCCTCAAAATAGGGTTTAAAGCAGACAATGAAAATAGAAATTTCTAAATATAATTGATCTGTCAACTCACTACTCTATTGACTAGTCTAAGGATTAGTCTACTGACTTGTCTACGGACTAGTCTATTAATTAGTCTAAGGACTGGTCTTTTAACTAGTCTAAGGACTAGTCTACTGACTAGTCTAAGGACTAGTTTATTAACTAATCTAAGGACTGGTCTTAGGAATAGTCTGTTGACTACTCTGCTCAATATACTATTGAATAATCTGTTCATTAGTCTATAGACTAGTTGGGTGATTTGTCTGTAAACAAATCTATTGACGTGTATATTGGATGTCTATAGGCTTGTCTGTTGGCTAGTCTATTGACTGTTTTGTCTACGGAATAGTCTGTTGTCTAGTCAGTGGCATAGTCTGTTAAATAGTCGATGAACAAGTATATTGATTAGTCTATAGACTAGTCGGTTGACTAATCTGCAAAGAAATCTATTGACTCGTATATTGGATGTCTATTGGCTTGTCTATAGGCTAGTCTATTGACTGGTCTGTTGACTGTTCTGTCTACGGAATAGTCTGTGGTCTAGTCTTTGGCTTAGTCTGTTAAATAGTTGATGAACAAGTGTATTGATTAGTCTATGGAATAGTCTTTTGACTAGTCTATGAACTAGTTACTAAACAAACATATTGACTTGTATATTGAATGTCTATTGGCTTGTTGTCTATTGGTTAGTTTATTGACTAGTCTATTGACTGTTCTGTTGACTAGTCTACGGAATAGCATGTTAACTAGTCTATTGAGAAGTCTGTTGACTAATGAATTAACAAGTCTGTTAACTATTCTATTAACTTGTTGTTGACTAATATGTGGATTATTGTCTAGTCTATTTACTAGCCTACAGACTAGTATATGAACTAATATATAGATTAGTCTATAAAATAGTCTTTTGTACAGTCTATAAACTACTTGTTAAAGTACTTAAGATGCCTTGAGAGTATCAAAATCTTTTGCCTCTTTTAGATGACAACATTTTCTAAAAAATCACTTTGTATAGAAGTTATAACAACATTTTAAGCAATTTGCTTAAAAATATCGTTCTATAAATGAATTACAAGTTTGTTAAAGTATTTTTAATTTAAAATGAAAATAAGAATCATAAATTTTGCAACTAATACATGAGCTCGTAGGATCATACATAAAAATGATGCTACGAACCAAGTTTTTTTTAATAAATTCATAACTAAAGTCCCTTAAATATATAATGTTAACTAACTTAACTAAAGTTATAATAAGTCTCCTTTTAACTTGATTCATATTATTCATATTTTATTTAAAAAAAGAAACAACCAACAAAATAATTTTTTTTTATTATTTTAAATCTATCAAAAAAGGGACCAATTTTCTCTTTAACTAAAAATGAAAAAAAAAATATATAAAAAAAATTCTAAATGTTCTATTGTTTTTCTTAAGTGTAATGTAATTCTTTGTACGTACGTGTGTGTGTTTTATATAGTTTTAAAATTATTTTGCTTTAGTTTTATAAGTAAATTAAAACAAAAAACTGTGTCGTCTGTCAGTGTAGTTAGTTTTTAGTTTTTAATTATATTACAACAAAACATGTTAATTTTTATGTGTGTGTCTTTTTTTGCTCTCTTTAAATTTACTAATAATTTGAAACATTTAGTTTTTTTTAGTGTTTTCTTTAAGCTATCAATCTTAATTATAATGTCTATATGTTTAAAAACTATTAATATTTGACTGAACTAATTACTTATTATGTATTATAAAAAAATATATATATAAATAAAAAAAAACTATATCAACCAAAAATCTAAAAAAAATAAAAATTTACAATATTTTATTGTTATAACAAAACAAAAACAACACAACAATTAGTGGTCTTTTTTTCTCTCTTAATTTTTGGATTTGTAATTGAAAATTGTAAAAATTAAACACCAGGTATGTAAATATTAAAGAAAATTATTTTGTTGGTTTATTTATTTTTAAAATTGTTAATTATTTTATTAATATATTGTATGTTTGTTTGTTTTCTTTTAATATTAGTTAAACTTTGTTGCTTTAATGTAGTTATGGTAATCATACTAATCTGTTGTAAAAGTTTGAAATTGAAAATTTGATAAAATTAACATAACCTCACTTTGAATATTTTAAAAGTTTTGAAAGAAAAAATTTGCTTTTTATGATAAAGTTTTGGATTTGCCTAAAACTCTAAAACTGAAATTTTATATTTTATTACAATTCCTTAATAATTTTCATTTCTATTAAATAATTTGGTTTGAAATATTATATTAAAAACAAGATTTTTAATTTCTTGGAGAAATAGTTCATTAAATGCTAACATTGTAGTTTTGTTTTTACCTTAAATCTTAAATTAAATATCAATTTATTTAAATTTTTTACCTAAATTTTAAACTGAATGCTTTCTTTTATTAACTAAACCCCTTTTCGAAAATTGAATTAATTTGTTTTAATTTGTATTTCTTTTTTATTTTCAGTTATATGATCGCTTTGGTGATCCTGGTTACTTTGTTGGTTACAAAGGTGGCAATGCCATGACGGTGGCTTGATTGTTTTACTATACTTTCCCACACACAAACCACTTTACCCACGCCCATGCTCTCGCTCTCTCTCTCTCTCGCGCGCTCTTTAGTTATAACTTTTTTTTTAGCCACAAACAATAAATGCAATAAATAATAAAATTAATTTTGTTAAACACGTTCTTAAAAAAGAAAATATTTAATTTAACTCTGACCGAAAAAAAACTGTATATATAAAAAGGACCTACCTGCCCCGCCCCCGCGCTCTCTTAACTATCGTTTAACGATTTTTTTGTTTTTAACCCTTTGAAAAATAAAAAGAAATTAGTTTTTTTCATTTTTCATTTCCATATATTTTAATATGTTTTGTTAAGTTTTTGCTATATTTTTCGCAATTTCTTAAATATATTTTATTTTTCATGTAATGTATTTTATAAAAATTATAATAATAAAACAAATTTTTAGTTAATAGTTTAAAACAGATGATGGTATGTGTCGTTTTTTTGTAACATGTGTGCATGTATAAACTATTTTATTTTAAACTTTTCCGTTTCTTTCCTTTTCTTCATATATTCTAATTTAAATGTTTTAAAAACGAAAAAAAAAAAAAATAAAGAAAATCGCATATTTGTAATAAGAATTTAATTTATGTATGTAAACGAAAAACCAACAACTACTACAACAAGAAATGTGTTCAAATTCACACATTTTTCAAAAAAGAAATAATAAAAAAATATATATTTAAATGTAATTCAAAAAAGTAATACATATTCGAGATTATTATTAAGTATTTTATGGGTGAGAGGTAAGTTGCATAACATACTTCTGCTTTTCATTAAAAATTACTTTCAAATCGTGACCGATCTTGTAAATTTTCAATACCAAGCAAACTACATTAGTTCG
This sequence comes from Lucilia sericata, assembly GCF_015586225.1. NCBI lineage: Eukaryota > Metazoa > Arthropoda > Insecta > Diptera > Calliphoridae > Lucilia > Lucilia sericata. The sequence goes on along the minus strand of NW_023995489.1, from coordinate 81,412 downwards.
AAGCAGCCAAATCCGAAGAAATACACCTAATTCGGGCCTATTGTGCACCGCAGTAATAGAGAATATTTGTTAAATTTTATCGATTTAGCTATGTCCGTCTGTTCGTCCGCATGTCTGTGTGTCCATGTAAACCTTGTGCGCACGCTACAGGTCTCAATTTTCATGATAATTTTAAAAAATTTTGCATATAGTCTTCTTTTCATCCAAGGACGAAGTCTATTGGAAATGGTTAAAAGCGGTCCATTATTTCGCCTAACCCCCGTACAACCGTACCTCCCGAATAGGGCATTTGAGCTCATAATTATCTTAGATGTTCTAGTATCTCTTCAAAAATCGGCAAAACTTAGTCTTATATAAGTATAAATGGTACTGCCGTAATGATCGGGCCTCATTTGACAAAGTCCCCTTCAGAAATTGACTTGAAGGTCAAAGTTTACTTATAAACACAATGAAATTCTGCATAAATAACGTTAATGTATGTAGACGTAAGTCTCTCTAACAAAATTTATAAGGATAGGCACATATTTGCACTTGCCCCCACATAACTCCCCTTTTAGAAAATCTCTGGTTGGCCATGACCACGACTATACATTCTTACTGCAATTACATTTAGAAAACTTATACATATCTTTCGAAAAAAACAATTGTAGTATTATAGGAGCAATGTATAACTAGTGTCAGAGAACTAGTTCCTTGAAAACTCCTTAATAGTTCTTTAGAAACACTATAGTATTCCACAGAAATGGTTACAAAAGTAATGGTGGCATCACATTGAATTTTGATGAAAATAATTTAAAAATTAAAATTTTTATTATAAATTCTAATTTTTGTGAAAAATTTTTGGATTTTCTATGAAAATTTTCAAATTATATGAATAATTTCAATTTTTAAGAAAATTTTTAATATTTTTTTTATTAAAATTTTATATGAAAAATTTAAATTTTTATTAGAATATTAAAATGTTTTGAAAATGTTATGACGATCGATCGCTTTCAATTTTGCAGATTTTTGTAGACAAATTGAGGTTTTTGGAAAATTTGTGGAAACTAATCGAAAAGTTGCTTTAAATTGGACCAAAATCTTTTGTCAAAAACTAATTGCTTTTAGTCGATTTAGTCTAATATAGATGCTATTTTGAAATTTTAAATCTTTTAATATCAATTTATGTAAAACTTATGATCAATAGCTTTTGAATGTGCAGATTTTTGTAGACAAATTGAGATTTTAGAAAATATTTTTGAATTTGTGGAAACTAATCGAAAAATTGCCTTCAATTGGACTAAAAAGTTTTACCAAATACTTTAGTCGATTGTTCTAATGTTGATTCTAAATTAAATTTTAACAATATTCATTTATGTAATTTATTCAAATTATACGATCTGATCGAAATGGCAACATTCTGAATCAAACGAATTTATCGTTTCACTTTCTAGAATTTTAAACATTTTGTACAAATCAAGTAATTTTAACGATTTAAATATTTAAAATGTTGTCAACACTAAAAGTAATATTTAGTAGCCTAAAATTATACTACAACATTTAATATGGAATGCTACCTGCTGATTTTCAATAACACAGGCCAATATATATTTAACCCAGAGACCAAAGTATACTTTTCTTAAGGATTAAGCAGCGCTGAATACGAATCTGGTCTCAAAATTTATCCATCACATCAGTGTTTCCAGATATCGGGTCACAAAGTTTGAAAAAACCCGTTTTGGGCAATATTTGATACGCTTTACAGTGCGAAGACACCTTTATTTATATAATTTGTTATGTCATCTGAAAGTTCAATCTATCAACTTTAAAATAAATATTATATTTATATTTTCTTCTTTCTTCAAGATATCTTAACCTAAAGCTTGGAACAACCGTAAAATTACAAAATCTGAATTGTTTACTTCATTTCGTAATCAACTACATATTAAAAAAAATATTCGACTATTTTTAATATCTATTTAAAAAAACAAGAATATATTAAAATTTTCAAGTTTTTCCAACTTATATTTCAAATATTTTATTAAAGATTTCTTTGTTTTAAAAATTCTTTTCATTACAACAACATTTTACTAAAAGTTTAATAAGTATGTTTTTCAAATTCAAACTAAGTTTTTTTTTTTTTTGAAATTTATATAATTTTTCCTGAGGAGTTTTGTTTTTATAAGGTAGGTACAGGTGTTTTATTTTATAAGAAATTTAAAGATATCTCCTATTAAATAATTTAAAATTTAAAAAAGAAAATAAACACTTGCAATTTTATTAGTTGTTTTTTACGTTGTATTTCTCTTACAATTATAGAGAGATTTCGATTTTCTTTTTATTTTTTATAATATGAAAACAAAAAAATAAAATAATAAAACTTAAAAGTAAATGTTTATATTAAAAAAATAGTTGTAGTTTCCCAATAATAAATACGGGTAGTAAGCTGTTTAATTTGCAGGAGCATCTTCAGGAGCTGGCAACTTTTGCCAAGTGGGCTCGACACCCCAGATTTCACGAGCGTATTCGGCAATGGTACGATCTGAAGAGAATTTACCACTGGAAGCGATGTTGTTAATGGACATTTCCAACCATTTGGCTTGATTCTGTTATAAAAGGAAACAAAGCATTAATAGAAAGTTGCCTAAACACATACATACATATTTATGGATTTTAATATTACCTGGTAAGTCTTGGAGACTTCATCTTGAGCTTTAATGTAAGCACCATAATCAGCCAACAAGTAGTAGTGATCGTATTTCAAGAGAATGTCAGCAATATTCTTGAATTCATTGGGATTGCCGGGACTGAAGAAACCGCCAGCGATTTGATCAACACATTGCTTAATCTCAGGATTGCTGTTGTAGTAATCGTAGGCATTGTAGCCCTTTCTCTTAAGAGCTTCAACTTCTTCGACGGTCATACCGAAAATGAAGATGTTCTCATTGCCCATCTCTTCGGCCATCTCAACATTAGCACCATCCAAAGTACCAATGGTCAAGGCACCGTTCAACATGAATTTCATGTTACCAGTACCGGAAGCTTCTGTACCAGCGGTGGAGATTTGTTCAGACAAATCAGCAGCAGGCATGATCTTCTCGGCCAAGGTGACGCGGTAGTTTTCAAGGAAGATTACCTTGAGTTTATCACCAACAATGGGATCGTTGTTGACTACGTTACCAACGGCACAGATCAATTTAATGATTTGTTTGGCAACATAGTAACCAGGGGCAGCCTTGCCACCAATCATAATGGTACGTGGGGTAAATTGGGCGGTGGGATCCTTCTTAATGCGATTGTACAAAGTGATGATGTGCATGCAGTTCAACAATTGACGTTTGTACTCGTGAATACGCTTGACTTGGATATCAAACATAGAGGCAGGGTTGACCTTGACACCATAATCCTTCTCCAAAATTTGAGCCAACTTCAATTTGTTTTCTTGCTTAACGCGGGCAACATTGCGTTGGAAGTTGGGGGTCCTTAGCCCACTTCTTCAAGGCTACCAATTGGTCCAAATGTACGGGCCATTCGGTGCCAATCTTTTCACAGATCAAATCGGACAAACCAGGGTTGCAGAGCAACAACCAACGACGAGGAGTAATACCATTGGTCTTGTTTTGGAACTTATGGGGGTCCATCTCGTAGAACAAACGGAAAAGATCATCCTTCAAGATTTGAGAGTGAATAGCAGCTACACCGTTGACGGCGTGGGAGCCAACAATGGACAAATGAGCCATGTTAATGCGTTTCTCACCATCTTCTTCTACCAAAGACATGCGGCGCATACGGTCCATGTCACCGGGATAGCGTTTCTTAACATTTTCCATATGCAAGAAGTTAATGTGATAGATAATTTGCAAGTGACGAGGCAAAATAGACTCGAGCATAGAAACGGGCCAGCGTTCCAAAGCTTCGGGAAGGACGGTATGGTTGGTGTAGGCACAGGTGCGGACGGTGATATCCCAAGCCTTCTCCCAGGTCAAGTGTTCCTCATCGATCAAGATGCGCATAAGTTCAGGAATGGCCAATGAAGGATGGGTATCGTTCAATTGGATGGCCACCTTATCGGGGAAGTGATCGAAGTTGGTGCGAACAGCTTCGCGAGAACCGAACTTGGAGGCCTTATAACGTCTGATGATATCTTGCAAGGTGGCGGCACACATGAAGTATTCCTGTTTCAAACGCAATTCCTTGCCTTCGAAGAAGTTATCGTTGGGATACAAGACACGAGAAATATTCTCAGCCAAGTTACGATCCAAAACAGCTTGGATATAATCACCATCGTTGACTGGAAGAGAAGGTTAATATAAGTTATTCATATTTCTTTTGGTTATCTCAATAAAACTTACAGAATTTCAAGTTGAAATCAATGGGTGACTTAGCAGACCACAATCTCAAGGTGTTGACATGGTTGTTGCCATAACCGGGAATGGGGTTATCATAAGGCATGGCGAAGACAACTTGTGTGTCTACCCACTTCTTGCCCTCGGGTGTATCAATTACACGACCATAAAAGTTGACTGGCAGCATAAATTCGGGTCTGGCCTTTTCCCAGGGGTTGCCAAAACGCAACCAATCATCGGGTTCCTCAGCTTGTTCGCCGTTCTTAATCTTTTGGGCGAAAATACCGTATTCATAACGAATACCATAACCGTAAGCAGCCAAACCCAAGGTGGCCATAGAATCAAGGAAACATGCAGCCAAACGACCTAAACCACCGTTACCCAAACCGGCATCTTCTTCCATCTCCTCCAAGTTTTCAATATCGAGACCCAACTGGTACATGGCCTCTTCGCATTCGCTTTGAATACCCAAATTGATCATGGTGTTTTGGAGCGAGCGGCCCATATAATACTCCAAAGAAAGATAGTAAACACGCTAGAAGATGAAATGAAGATAGTTGGGAGATTAAATTTTGCTGTTTTCGGGTTATAAAGTTTTAATGGAATGAGAAAGTTTTTGATTTGAAAGTTGTCATGATTTATTAAAAATTGGACTTTGATTGAGTTTTTAACAAATTTCATCTTATTTGAAATACTTTCGTCAAATTACATTCTTTGATCAGAAAGGAATTAGTTCAGCTTTTCGTAGTTTAAATATGCTGTATATGGGAGTCATAAATACACCTGATGATGATGTAATAATATCTTCCAAAATTTTATATTTAATTCAAAAATCTTGAGAATTCTTAAAAAATTCAAATAAATTTGTTAGATAATCTGCAATTAATTTCTAAATTATGGGTCCAACATCTTACAATTTCTGATTTAAAATTAAAAATCAGTTTTAAATTATTTTCAGAACACAAGCGCTTTAAAAAAATCGAAAATCCGAAAGTAAATTTGGAAATTTGTTAAAACTTAACAAATTTAATATTGAAGTAGTGTTTTAAATATAAAAATGGCGCTAAATTTTAAAAAGTTTTCATATCTATCGTTATTATTTATGTCTACATTCGTTATTTATTTTGCGCCTGTAATCACATTACCGATCATTCTTGAAAAACAAACAAAAATATAAACAAACACAAAAAATTAAATGTTTTTGCAATTAATTGATAAACCCAAAAAAATACTTTCACTATCAGTTCAAAATAAAACGATATGATTAAAGAAATTCAGCAAATTAGCGAATAATTAAACAAATAAAAAAAAATCGAAGGTTGTATCTGGCAGTACGTCGTGAAACTACATATAAAAATGCTCAGCAAAACGCTCTTAAATATGAGTTCTACAAGTAGAAATTCTCTTTAAACGAAAAAATTGTATTGCATTTGAATTTTTTTTTATAGGAAATCTCATTTGGTTAATTTGCTCTCATTTTGAATGACTATAAAAACGAGTATCTCTAAGATGCATAATGCATTTGAAATATGTGTCAGTGTGCAATTTATAAAAATAGTCATTTATTAATGAACAGTAAAATCAAGTGCAACATGTTGTTTTCAGACTTATGTATTTTGCCACACACAAACGCACATCGTTTGAAACAGCTTTAATGGGAATTTGTGTTACACATGGGGAAGCAAAGTTATTAAAGTTCGACTGTAAGATACGCTACTATAATAAACTCTTCTATTGACTAATCTATTACGTAGTCCTAGTGGACAGGTCTATTGGCTAGTCACAATTGAGTAATCTATGGACTTGCCTCGATGTTTTTATTAATAAATACTTTTAGATGTTGTAAAATTTGTCAACAGTATAAACTTTTAGGACTATTTTTACAGGATTTTCTAATTCAAAATTTCTACAAGTTTTCAAAAATATGAAAACTAATTAATTATCTCCTTTATCTCCTTATTCGTGATTATTTGTTTTATATTAAAAATAATTTACGTAAAGATTATAAATAAAGAAAATTTGCTAAAAGTTGTCAAGTTTGTTGGCACTAAAATTATTCAAAATGACGTGAAATTTGGCAACAGTGAAAAAAATTTAGAAAATAGTGTAAAAAGGGTCCAAAAAGACATTTTTTATAATAAACACGTTTTTTACTTTTCTTATTTTAAGTAAAAGAATCATAATGAAAACACAGGCCAATAAAATTTGAAAAAAGTCGATCACCAGAAAACAAAGTATACTTTTGTAGAGGATGCTGATTCCAATTCTGGAATTAGATTTTATCCCCCACGAGCTGTTGTGTCTGAAAAAACACGTGTTTTTGGCTATATTTGAGATCAAATCTGTTATGTCATCTGAAAGTCCTATCGGGGACTTTAAAATAATGGTTTACCTATGTTATATCTTCTCCCTTCTTCGAGATATGTTAACCTAAAGCTTCATATTCCCTTTATTCAAAGGACTCAGCAAATACAAGAGATTTTTAAACAACTCAAAAAGTTTTTTAAGAGATATTTGTGATATTTCGGTAATCAAAAAAGATATAACAGTCGACACATTGGAATTCCATATGACAGCAAATTTTTTTAAATAAAGGTTTCTTCACGCATTTATAAGGTTTCAAATATGGTAAAAAGTTTATGACACAACATCTGAAACCAGATGGGATGGGGTAAATTCTGAGTTCAGGATCGGAATTAGCGCAGCTTAGTCATTGGGGTTAACAATTTGTTGGCCTGTGTAGATTAATTTTGAATCTGAAGTGTTGCAAATTTTAATTTAACTTTGAAAGAAAGCTCGACTAGGAATCATTTTTGAAGTGATAGATCCCTTTCAAGTGTTCGAACTAGAAGACATCCTTGGAGCATCATTTAAGGAACTGATAGAAATCTACTACTGAATCAGTTCCTTTCCATTTTAAGTCACATGACTCAAACCGATTTTTGCATTTAAAAGTTATTTGGTAAAAAAAGTTTCGATAAATTTTAAAGTATTATAAAATATTAATTCTATAATATACAACAGAGAGTCCAAAGGGGTCAAATTATTCATTGGATTTAACCATAAAATAGCTGAAACTTTTCATATAAGATGTTAAAACTGGTCCCAAATGCCCGAGAACCAGTCACGGAACTAGTTTTGTGAAAATTCCCTTTTCTCTAGGGAACTGTATTTAATTATTTATCAAAAAATTATGTTTTGAAATTAAAATTTTGAATAAAAAATGTATACTTTTATTCGAATTACCCCCGTTAACACCAACTGCGGTTAACGTTTAACCGGTAGATACTCTGCCGGTTAAAATAATTTTTGTATGAAAACTGTCAATTTAACCTTACGATAAAATATAGCCAGATATTGAGATAATGGGGGTTAAAGGTTAAATTTGAACAAAATTAATAAAAATTGTATTTAAATTCCTTGTTCACGCAGACATTTAGTGACTTTAAAATGCATCTCGAACTGCATACAAGTCGCAAACGTTTTACAAAGTTATTCAAAGGCGATCTAGGTCTAGGTCAAGTTATTTTCAATGTTAACAAACAAATATCAGCCGGTAAAAACACGCGCGTCAACTATGTTGGTCTAAAGTGTAACATTACATTTTATTATCTCCGGTTATACTAATTTAGTAAATAATATGATTATGTATTTTATTGTAATTTGCATGACATTTGTTTCCCCATTTAATAAAAATAGAGCTTAATAATAAATATTGCAATTATTAGATTTATTTTAATGATTATTAACGTTTGATAAGAAAATCAATCATGTACATTCATATATGAACACTAGTTGAAAACGTGTCTTCTACCTATATAATGCTAAAAAATTTTATATGATTTTTTTTATTGCAATTGATAAGGTTTTGTGATTTTCTTTCTAAATATAAATTTAGTTTTTAGTATATTTGATACAATTGTAAGATTTACATTAAAATGCCGTCATGGTTTTTAGTACACAAATATTTTTATGTATAAAAAACAAAGTATTATTTCAAAAAAAGGTCAATTGCAAAAAATTATCATCAAAAGTACCTACTTGTAGATTCTAAATAATATAGCAATTGAGTTCTAATTGTGTTAATAATTTTATTTACTAGAATTGTTTTCAATATTTATTATGTGTTTAGAGAATCCTAGACATACTTATAAAATGATAAGAATTATTGCTGTTTAGAATTGTATGTATTATGTACTTTCAAAGATTGCACTTTTTATTTTAAAAATATCTAGTGTTGCGGTTTGGATTCATCTGGTTAGTATGTACTTTGAAAAGTGGCGCTTAGTAATATTGTAATGTAATATTTGCAATATTTTTAATTTTCTTTATAGATTTTGAAATCTCAGATGTTGTTTGTTTTTTTCTATAATTCTCGATTCTCAAAGTCATTGTAGTGTCAAGCGTCATATTTGGGTGTTTTCTTTTTCATTTTTGTCTTTAATTACTAGATTTGTTATTCTTTGTTGTTTTTAGACAAAGATAATAAGTCCATAGACCTTAAATTAAATTAAAGATCATTTTTGAAACCCAAAGTACGACACTTCAAAACAATTATTTTTGGTCTATAGATAAAGCAAACCATAAATCTTCTTAATACTTTTTTGAATAATATTGTGAAGAGTTTATAGAAACACCAAATGAAATAATTATATATTTTCATGAAATAAAAATTTTTGATCACGATTGAAGATCAGAGATCACTTAATCTCTCAAAAGGAAGATCATAGCTAAATTGTATAATATAAGTACGATATATTGGATTTTTATTAAGAGATCGTTACCCAAATTTAGATATTTTAAGAAATAAATTACACAAAAAGCCAGGTGAGGAATTTGTCCTCTATCACTTTCATTCAGTCTAAGACAGGCATCTAACATTTATATTGAATCGCCAATGTACTTCTCTATGGACTGGGTTATGGACTAATATAGTGACTATTCTATGGACTAGCCTTTTGACTCGTCTTTGTACTTATTATCGTACATTGGACTAGGTTATAGACTAATCTATTGACTATTCTATGGTCTAGCCTTTTGACTCGCCCATGTATTTCTCTATCGACTAGTCTATGGACGAATCTATTGTCTAAGCTTGTACGTGCCCTTCGAACTAATCCATCGACTTGTCTATAGTCTAGTCTATAGTCTAGTATATAGTCTAGTCTATAGTCTAGTATATAGTCTAGTCTATAGTCTAGTATATAGTCTAGTCTATAGTCTAGTCTATAGTCTAGTCTATAGTCTAGTCTATAGTCTAGTCTATAGTCTAGTCTATAGTCTAGTCTATAGTCTAGTCAGTCTAGTCTAGGTCTAGTCTATAGTCTAGTCTATAGTCTAGTCTATAGTCTAGTCTATAGTCTAGTCTATAGTCTAGTCTATAGTCTAGTCTATAGTCTAGTCTATAGTCTAGTCTATAGTCTAGTCTATAGTCTAGTCTATAGTCTAGTCTATAGTTCTAGTCTATAGTCTAGTCTATAGTCTAGTCTATAGTCTATAGGTCTAGTCTATAGTCTAGTCTATAGTCTAGTCTATAGTCTAGTCTCTAGTTAGTCTATAGTCTAGTCTATAGTCTAGTCTATAGTCTAGTCTATAGTCTAGTCTATAGTCTAGTCTATAGTCTAGATTTATAGTCTAGACTAGTAAAGTCTACTCTATAGTCTAGTCTAGTCTATAGTCTAGTCTATAGTGTAGTCTAAAGTGTAGTCTATAGTCTCGTCTATAGTTGTCTATAGTCTAGTCTAGTCTAGTCTATAGTCTAGTCTATAGTCTAGTCTATAGTCTAGTCTATAGTCTAGTCTATAGTCTAGTCTAGTCTAGTCTAGTCTAGTTTATAGTCTAGTCTATAGTCTAGTTTATAGTCTAGTTTATAGTCTAGTCTATAATCTAGTATATAGTCTAGTCTACAGTTCTGATCTGATTTATTATTTTATGCATGCTTGATCTTATTTACGAATGCAGAAGATCTCTTTCCCTATTTCTGATTTAAAATGGGGGAATTTTCTAATTCTCATTTTATTAAATTTTTCTTAATTACAGGCCTGTTACAGAATTCTATTCCGATCGAAAGTGGAATTATCTTTCCTAATTTTCTTCTTCAAAAATGGAAAATTACAACTTTTTCAAAATGAAACCACTTCACATTTTCAACGTGGAATTGACAATAGATTAAAGTCTTTATCGATTTATTTTTAAGTTATAATTTCACTTTCGATCGGAATGAAATTCTGTGAAATTTATTACTTTATGGATTAATAATTAAAAATCGAAAAATCTTCCATTATAATCAAAAATAACAAATTATTATTAGAATAACTCTAACGTACTATACCTATACACATAAATGAAACAATAACTAAGGGAAAAACTTTCACAACAAATTTCTATTTTATGTCAAGTAAACCTAAATAACTAGATACATACTTATGTAGTATATAATGAACTATGTATAAATAGTAAAAAATAAATGAAAAACTTTTATGTAGTTATTCCCTATTAATAAATTTATTTTAATATGTCAAACATTCCTCCCTCTTGTGCGTTTTATTTAGAGCATTTTATAATAATAAAGAACAAATTGTCTGTCGGTTCCCAAAACGACACAAAAAAATTGCTCTGAGTCTAATAAATAGAACATAGAAAATGAAAAACGAAAAATAAAGAAAAAAACATTTATTTTTGGGATATTGTCTCTCTGTTTTGGTCTTTGGTCTTTTTTCTAATTCTAAAGCAATAACCTTTCAATGACCTTGAAATATATTAGAAGAAAAAAAACGTTCTATTTCGTTTAATAATTGTTACAACTCAACAAAAAAGTAAAGTTTATATAAATTAAACAATTTAAAAAGTTTATGATAATAAAAATAAAATTATTTATTGAATAGTTAAAAAGTAAAAGTTAGAAAAGGAAAATTTTAAAAAAAATTTAAATAAAATATGTATATTTTTCAAAATTCTTAAACAATTTAAAAAAATGTTAAAATTATTAAGTTGAATTAATGCCAAAATATATACTACTTGTTCTATTCTATTAAATTTATTTCTTTAGTTTTGTACATTCATCATCATCATCATCTTAGTTTTCTTAGTATACAAAATGCAAATTACTTTTATTTATTGTTGTGTCTAAGAATAAGTAAAAAAGCAAAAACATCTTTGGTACATTATTCATAATATAACAAACAAATTAATATATAATTGTATTCGCCTATTTATTTTTAATTTTTTTTTGGACTTTTTACTTTAAATTAACTTGACTTTCAGAGAAGGACAATTTGTCAGAAACGAATTTCAATGGAGAGTACTTGACTTCAAAATGTACTGCTACCACCTTCCAATAACCTTTTCAATAATGAATTATTGTTTTTACTATTCAATAAGATTTTTTGTGCGTTTTTTTTTTCATAGTTTTTTGAAATAGCACGTGCATGTTACGCCTGGTAACATTGCTAACCATGACATCTCTACATGATAGTGTGCCAAAATGGAATTTTAAATACATAAAGTATATATACATATGAATATATTTTTTAATATTTTCTTTTTGCAAATTTAGGTGACTAACAAATTTTTATAGCAGTTTAATCCCTAAACGTTTCATTTATTTCTTTAAAATAAATAAATAATATATTTATAATAATTTAAAATAAAAAATATAAAAATTATTTTAAAATATTCTTATTAATAAGTTGAAATATATTTAGCAGTGATTAAATCAAATTATATATATAATTTTTAAAAGTGCTTTATCACGATGATAAAATTTATCTGGAAAATTAATAAAAAAGAACTTAAGCAAATGTTTAGAAACCTGGCTTCTGAAAATTCGTAAAAACTTTACTAAAATGATTATATTTTCAAAACTTATAATTAGAAAATATGTCAGAAAAACACCAAAAAAAATATTGAAGTATTGACTAACTTAAACATTTTAGGAATGACAGAAGCGAATAATACAATAAAAAAGTTATTTCAAAGATAATCACCACAGAATTATATTATGATCGAAAATGGAATTGTTTCTGTATTTTGATTCTTTAGAAAACGAATAAAACCACTTTCAGCTTTTATAATGGAATTGAAATTTCCTAGTAATTGTAATTTATTAGAAATATAAAAAAATTTTATTAGAATTTTGAGAAGCTAAAACGATATAATCGGGATAACAATTATAGAATTAAAAACAAACTGATCGGAATGACCGAAACTGGAAATATTTTATTTATTTCACAAAAAATTAAAACCAGAACTTTTTTCGGTTTGAAAGAAAATCTTTATTAAAAATTTGAGACTTCAACTAATGGCAATAGGAAAAGAAGCTTATTTGTGATTCTTTTTCGTTCAGAACAATAACGACGAAATTGAAAATATTCAGATCAGAATGCGCTATAAACTACATTCAAAGAATTTAAATCTAAACCGGTATCTATACCGAAATAACATGACTTGTCAACATTTGCAGCTCTTTTTGTCTTCGGGAATATCCAAAAGCTGTTAATTTTTGTCAATTTAATACTGTTTAAAAGTAACAGATCACATTCATATATAGATTCAGAATTGAAAACGCTGCCAACACTTATGGGACTAGTTCTGTGTAACTATTATTAAAACTTTTACTAAAACCTTATGTTTTTACAAAAATCGTATTTTTTTGTAAAAAAATTTGATTTTAAACATTAAATATTTCCTCAGAATTAAAATTTTTAAAAAAATCAAAATTTTCGAATATTTAATAAATACAAACATTCAAAATCAAAATTTTCAATATATCTCTATTTTTGTTTCAAATCCAATTCAAATTTCACCAAAAACTAGATTTTCAACACTTTTTAGAAGTCACTTTTTCAATAAAAATCTAAATTTTCAATTTTAATTAAATTTTTTACTAAAATTTCGTTAAAAATTTAAATTTTCAGCAAAAATCTATTTTTTATTAAAAACAAAATTTTCGTTAATTCAAAATTCGATTTTTAAAAATTTAGATTTTTAATTGTAATGTCTGTTCATTGACAAAAAATTTTTACAAATAATCAAAAATTGTTTTTGTATTTCAATACAAATTTCAAATATTTTTGTGAAAATTAGTAACAACTTTTAGTTATTGGACAGACATATTATTAAAATTTTGACTAAAATTTCTCTAAAAATTAAAATTTTGAACAAAAAACGACTTTTTAATCAAAACTAAAGATCCAATTAAATCAAAATTTTTCATAATTCAAAATTCTTATCACAAAATACAAATTTTGTGGGATTGCCAACTAGAAAAACAAAAACAGAATCTGTTGAACCTCTCATATAAAGTACAAATAGGCAGCTAGTAACTGTTTAAGTCTACTTCAAAATTTATTATTCTTCCCGGGTTTTAGTGTTCTCCCTAAGGAAAGGAGGAAATACTTATGTTTTGAAAATAATATGAAATTTTTAAAACTTAAGTAAAAGTTTTTCCTTTAGTTAGAACTAAAAAACTGGCCCCAATATCTTTTTCCAAGATGGATCAATTTTAAAGAAAATTTTTAATAATTTATGAATTCTACAATGCATTTTCTTGAAATATTACTATAAACGAAAATATATTCCAAAACATTTAACGGAATATTTTAAGTCGAATACAAATGATTATCGGCTCTCATAATCAAAGTCGGATGTTTTTTGGAAAGTTTGCTTAATATCGATCTCGATAACTGATTTAAACCCTGAATAAGTTAACAACTGTATCAACCTAAAGTCAAAACAAAACAATTTATACAGGTTCTTGTAGGAGGTTACTGACTGATGACTTACATTTCCATAACAAAAGTAAATAGCATAATTACGAGACAACGAAAATTTAAATAAAAATATTGCAAACAACATCCACTCCCAAATTTTTCGTAAACTTATTTTGTTTACAGTATTACCCAGCAAAAAAATGAACTTCCAAAGAAGCGATAAAGAAATAGATTTCAATTCATGGAAGCACTGAAAAAGACCTGCAGAAGTGATGTCGTAGGAATAATTAGATTCTGAAGTCTCATAAAAATGTCAGTACAAAAAAATATACCTTCAGTTTTGAAAAACTAGAAATTATTATGACTTCTTTGGAAGTCATTAATCATCACTTCCACAGAATTTTAAAAATACATTTTGTGCTACTTTTGAATTGGTGATAAATGTAATTCTTTGGAAGTACTTCGTTTTTTTGTTTTTTGCTGGGTAGTATCGTTCCATCTACTGTCACTTTTGTTGATTTACAATCAAGATTGAAAAAAATAATAAATTTCATTACAACTTAACAACAAGTGGTGTATGTAAGTACTTGAAATAACAAACTGATTGTGACGCTTTTTCCACAAAAAAACTAAAAGTGAAAGTGATTTTTGAAATTATTTAAAAAACGCAATTCCCTGTTACAAATACAATTTGCTGACCTGACTGTCTGTACATTCGTCCGTCTGGTGCATTTTAAGGCCAACAAAACGATCATCATATGTGCTTTGTGGATATGTTTGCAGTTTGTGTCGCTGAATTAGTGAGTGGGGTTGGCAATGATCTCGTTATTTAGTGTGACTGTAGTAGTGTTGTATTTGTTTTTATTCTATTTTATAAAAAACTAGCTATACCCAGTGTGCTTTGCTACCCTAAAAGGAATATGTATAAATAAATACCAGATTTATTATATGTTACATATGAAAGATGTCAAGCAAATTATTGCAAGTTCGCCAGTTTCTATCTATTTACAAAAAATTTGAATAATATAAGAGTTTCCAAGATGCACGAAATTTTGTATTTAATTCATATATGTGGTGCCAAGCCCCCCATTGAAAGTCCGCCCGTTATTCTCTAAATGTTCACATGAATGTCAAAGTTCTTCATGTAAAATTTGAAGATTCTAGCTCTAATAGTTTCTCAGATATACGAATTTAATTCATGTGGGGGCTTCAAGCCCCCCGGATGAAAGTCCGCCCTTTTTCCTCCAAAATATTCAGATGATTATTAAAATAATTTGTTCAAAATTTGAAGAATCTAGTTCTATTAGTTTCCCAGTTAAACGAAATTTTGTATTTAATTCATATGGGAGGTACCAAGTAACCCATTGGAAGTCCGCCCGTTATACTCTAAATGTTCAGGTGAATGTCAAAGTTCTTCAATTAAAATTTAATGATTCTAGCTCTAATTGTTTCTCAGATATACGAATTTTTCTATTTTATTCATATGGGGGCTCCAAGCCCCCCAGATGAAAGTCCGCTCTTTTTTCCTTAAAAATGTTCAGATGAATATTAAAGTTCTTCGTGCAAAATTTTAAGAATTTAGTTCTATTAGTTTCCCAGATAAACGAATTTTTGTTTTTAATTAATATGGGAGGTGCCGCTCCTCTCATGGGTAGTCCGCCAATTTTTTACCCAAAATGTTTATATGGATGTTAAAGTTCTTTGTGCAAAATTTTAAGAATTTAGTTCTATTAGTTTCCCAGATAAACGAATTTTTGTATTTAATTAATATGGGAGGTGCCGCTCCCCTCATGGGTAGTCCGCCAATTTATTACCCAAAATGTTTATATGGATGTTAAAGTTCTTCGTGCTAAATTTTAAGAATTTAGTTCTATTAGTTTCCCAGATAAACGAATTTTTGTATTTAATTTATATGGGAGGTACCACGCCCCCTAATGCTAGTCCGCCTACTTTTTGTCCTAAATGATCATATTGACACTAAAGTGGCTCCGACAAAATTTGAGGACTCTAACTGTTATATTATCTAAAATATACGGATTTTATATTTTCTTAATGTGGGCGTGGCTCATCGCCCACTTGAAATTTCGAAATAAAAAGTAGCCTATTACCTATTCCAGACATGCAGGAATATGCTGTGAAAATTTCAAGAAAATCGGTTCAGCCGTTTAGTAGTCTATAACGTTCAAACATACAAACATACAAACACACATTCATTTTTATATATATAGATTAAAAAAAAAACTAAACGAATTGGCAAATTTGCAAAGGACGTCAACAAAAAATAAATAAAAGTAGCAACAACCCTGACAATAAGAATAACAGCCACAATCCTCAAAAAAAAGATCTAAACTTGATGTTATATTTATTTCTGCAGTTTGTTTTGAATTGAAAATTCTTAAGAAAAAAGCAAAATAAATATGTAGATAAAATGATAAACAAGAATAAGAATAGAAATAGAATAAAGAATAAATTATAATTGATCAGTGAAAAGATGTCGTAAGAGATTACGAGACTTTTAATAAAAAAAATATTTGAAATTATAAGAAAATGCTGGTAGAATTTTCTTAATTAAATAAATCAAATTTTTTGAGGAGTGGGGGGGGGGACACTAACCGACTGACTGTCAGAGTTGCGCATGGAAAATTGCGTTCCTGTTTTTAAGTTTTTTAGGTATACTAAGGAAATTCAAAATTATATATAGGTATGTACAACAGAAATTTATGTTGAAATAACCTTCAATATTCCTGGTCAACATAAAATGTTGTATCAAGTTTACTGAATACAATTAGTTACACCCCAAGTATTTCTAACCTCACCTAATGTATGATGAAGATGAAGAATCATTATGATCGCAATGCTCAAAGAAATTGTCCAAACTTACCTTAGGATCCTTTTCATAGTAGTGTTGTTGTGTACGAATCCAACGTCCAACCATGTTATCCTTAACGGTATTGGCCAAGGCAAAGTAATAGTCGCGTAAAGTGGCCACATTACGATCCTTAACCAAAGTGTAATGCAAATGACGATTGAAATTCTTTTTCACTTCGGTGACATTGCCCACCTCTGCAATGCCGCGTACCGAGATTTGCTTGCGCTTATCAGCATCCGATTGGGGTTTAGACATTTTAACAAATTTCTATTTGTTTTCTTTAAACTAATAAAATGTTATTTATTATAATGCACTTCTATGTGATTTGTTCTATTGGCAAATTTTCTTCTTCAAAAGAATTGCCTTTTTTTATTAAATTTCTTTTTTTTACTTTTTCTGCACTACGTTAGAGATAGACAGACGACGACCGAGTGAGTGAACACAACAACGAACAACAACCGTTTGCCACGAACTCTGGAGTCTTTCTCACTAGTGTGTTTCACAAAAATTAACAAAGTAGAATTCATTAAAATTGTTTTATAGCAAAACAAAACTCCTGTTTTTTCTTTCTTTTTTTGAAATACAAATTCAAAAAAAAAGAGCATTAGACAGTTAGAGAGAGAGAGAAAGTAATAAAATTTGCTCTTTCACTACAAAATGTTCATTATTAACGCTCTCTTTTCATTTTAAAACTAATTTAGTGTTAGTGTAGTTAGTAATAAGAAAGGGGCTTTTAATTAACAACAAAAACTAACTAAATTTCCTCTGTTTACTTTAGGCTCTTTTGCTTGTTGTTTTGTTTTCTTAATATAAAATGCATTGAATAAATATTTGTACATATTGCTGCTTGTTTGGAATAAACAATTTTAAATTAATCATGATGTTATTTGTTCTGCTAAATAGCGCTCTTTTTATGCATTTTAACGGTCACCTTGTCGGAAGGTCAAACATGCGTATATGTTTTGTTTTCACATATGTTTAGCTCTCTTTATTTTCTCTCTTCTTTGTTACTGTGAAATTTTGTGCTTTTTGTATACATTCGTCTGCCTCCCTCTAGTTAAGCCGGTGTGGCTAATAGTTGTCAAACATTTAGCAGACAAGAAACATTTGTTATTTCATTTACTCTATTGGGGGGAAAAATGTTTATTGTTGTTTTTTTCATAGAGGTGGGTGGTGGGGGTCTTAAAAGTTCTTCAGTTTTCAGTGTTGACTGTTTTTGGTTGCTATATGTCATTTTTAGTACAAAAGAGTACTAAAATCTTATTGTTTGTGTCAAAATTAGAACTGGATCACAGTTTAGTTTTGGTCAAGAGGGAAAGCTTTTTTAACGGATTTTATTATATTTATTTTATTAAAATAAAACTTGATAAAAAACTTTTAACATAAAAGATCATTCGATGGATTAGGAGCATTCGAAAATGGCAAATTCTATAAGGAATTACGCAATAGTGTGCTAACAACTTGGAAAATAGGCTGAAGAAGTTTGTGCAATTATAAATAACATTCTGGTATCTACTTGAAGATTAGTGAATTCATCTACTTAAATATCGGAATTGTAAATACTTTGAATATGTTTAGATGAATGCACTGATATAAATGACATGTCTCAATTCATATTTTATGCTAAGATTGACTTCCACGAAGAAATTGTAATACTAGTGGGTTTACGCTAGTCGCAATTCAGGTCTGAGTTAAAGAATAATTCCCACATCATCATCGTTATCTGTTAAAGGCGGTTAGGCCGATAGCTGTTATTTGGCATTCGCAGGTTTTTCATCTAGCTCGCACAATTGTTCGTGTAATTCTTTAAGCTTGCCTATTGCTTATATTATCATTCCTCCGGGGCATGTTACCTTGATGATCAGATCTTAGTGTGATTGCAATCTTGGGAAAAGAGGTGCTACCAGTTCATCTAGTCTGTCGGGACTATAAACTGGTAATGATCAAAAAAGTATCCTCGGCCTTTTCTTGGAATGATTTGACATGCGGTGGAACCAGAGAAGCACACAATCTGGAACCACGGGACCTGGTAGTCCGCAAGTCAGAGTTTCGCAGAGATACTCCATAGAGAAGTGACTGTGGGACTAAATGTTGGATTTAAGTGTATATGATACAGGATGAATATAGGGGTATACCGTATACCTAGAGTGAGTGTGTCGGATGTTGTTCTCTATGAGAGTGTCGAATGAATGAGAAGTGTGCTGGGTTCAATGGTTGAATTTTCCTTCCTTGTCCAGGATATAACCTGGTGAAGACCATTAAAACTCAAATATTACTATTGGCGGCCATAATGCATTGAACTATAAAAAATTTAAGAAATTCCCTGACGCAAAATATGTGTATTTCAATGAAGATTATGAAGTTTTAGTCTTATACACATGATGAAACGCGTTGTTACGTTTTCCAAACAAATTCGTAAACAATTCAATTCGAATCGATAATAATCATATTATCGGAAAGCATTGAAATAAAATGGAATTGAATCTTCTTTGTCACGGTCGAACGTACTGAAAATAAAATATACACCCCTATTCTGCATTTCGATTTCGTTTACGCATTCAGTTACGCAACGATCGAAAAAAGGTATTCCAACAAAAACAAGTAAGAGTGTTATATTCGGCTATGCCGAATCTTATATACCCACCATCAAACCTCGTTTGACTCGAATGAAACTTACTTATGTCGAATTTCATCTATATACTCGTATTTTTTAGGCCAGTTATAAGCGTTAAAGTAATTTTCTGAAGGGGACCATGTATAGGGGGGTAGGGTCAATTATGGGTCGATCCTCATAAAATTTGGTAGATAGAATTTGGTTCGTATTAAATTTATTTGTGTCGAATTTCATCGCTACACTCGTATTTTTAAACCATTAATGAGCGTTGCAGTCATTTTCTGAAGGGGACCTTATATGGGGGGTAGGGTCAATCATGGACCGATCCTCATAAAATTTTTTAGATAGATTTTGACTCGTATGAAACTTACTTATGTCGAATTTCATCTATATACTAGTATTTTTAAGCCAGTAATGAGCGTTAAAGTCATTTTCTGAAGGGGACCTTATATGGGGAGTAGGGTCAATTATGGACCGATCCTCATAAAATTTCGCATATTGATTTTGGATCATAAGAAACTTACTTATATCGAATTTCATCGCTATATTCGTATTTTTAAACAAGTTATGGCTGTTAAAGCTGCTTTTCGAGGGGCCACTTGTATGGGGGCTATCCGAAAACGTGGACCGATATTGCCCATTTTCAATACCAAACAAACCTTACCTATAAGAAATATTTATGTGAAATTTCAACCCTCTAGCTCTTTCCGTTCGGACTCTATCGTGCTTTCAACAGACAGACAGACGGACGGACGGACAGACGGACAGACATGGCTAGATCGTCTTAGAATTTAATGAGGACCCAGAATATATATACTTTTGTGGGTCTATGACCAATATTTCTATGTGTTACAAACGGAATGATAAAATCAATATACCCCCCATCTTTTTTGATGGTGGGTATAAAAACTAAATCGAAAGAAAAAGTAGAAGCAATTCCATTTCGTTTCAATACTTTACGAATGTGTGTATTCTGCGTTACGATCGTACCAACGTTTTTGTAAGTTGTTGTTTATGCGGCGGAGAGTCGAATCGAAATGCAGAATACCAAAGTTGCCAAACGGAGAAAATTTCGATTCCAATTGAAATGCAGAATAGGGGCGATAGTGTTGTCCATACGTAATTAATATTGATATGTTTTACGAACTCCATCAAACCTTCTTCATTTATATTCAAATTTTTTAGGAAAAAGGAGTGAAGACAATTGTCACTTTTTAAGCAAGAACAGAGACAGTCGTCAACCTTTTTGTCCCCAAGTAATCTAGAGAGTAGATATGTACCAACATTATACAGGCTAGATTTTTAATCATTTTAATCAAACATAATCTGGCCTCAGAATTTTCTCATCACATCAAGTTTTTGACCATTTTAGAGACGTTATAACAGCGCAAACATCTTTAGATGATATCAGATATTAAACCTTTATATTAAAGTCGACAGAAGGATGTCTTTGCGCTGTTATAACGTCCCAAATATGGCCAAAAACTGAGTATTCGCAATGTTTATGATACAATAACTGGAAAATCTGCTGTGAAGGAGAAGTTCTAATATTCGGATTCAGCGTTGCTCAATCCTTTAGAAAAGTATGCCTTAGTCTTTGAGTTTCTACTTTTTTCAAATTGTTGTCAGTGTCATTTATAAAGTTGCATTTATCTAAACATTATGATATATACTTTTCGTTCAGTTCGGATTCTATTTTTAATATTTGAGTAGATGATTTAAATACTTACTTTTTTACTCTTAAATCAGCCCATCAGAACGTGTTTAACGTCTCAATGATTTTATATATTTTTTAAAGTTGTATTTATTAATTTCTCATTTCATACTTCTTTTTTATTATAATTTAAATTGATTTGAAATATTTTACTTTACTTTTTTTTTTGTTAGACTGCGGCAAATCAATGTTTTATTTTGTATTCGTTTTTGTTCTCTTCTTAATGATATAATATAAAGGTTTTGTGTTTTTCTTGAGAAAAAAAAAAAACGAAAAAAACATTTAAAACTGAAAAAAAAGTTTTAATAACATAAGCACATGCTTTAATTATAATGAAATAAAATATTGGCTTAAATGAGCTATGATGTATGATGTTAAGTTTGTTAATAGCTTATGAGAATTATAAAGCATACTTTAAAGCGCAACATAATTGAGTAAAAACTAAAGCAGAATTTTAGGCTTCTAACGTTTAAGTATTTTCTTTACTTTAAATAACAATTTAAAATAATTCTGCTAAATAAAAATGTTTCTTTTTTTTTTTTTTGTTTATTAAAATTTTAAATATTTTTTTTTTGATTTTAAGGCATTTTGATGATAACAAAGTTAAACAAAACTATTTATTTATTTAATTATGTATTAAGCAACTTATAAAAGGCAAAAAGTATTAATTAATGTATTTTGTTTGTATAAATGTATTTAATTGTTAAATGTTTTAATATTGTGGTTGTTATTTGTTGTTTATTTACTAACATTTATTAATATTAAGTTTTTCTTTTACTTGAATCGTTATTATTAAAAATAAAATTCATTATTAAATACATCAAAATGTTTTTGTTTTTAGCGTTTATGTCTGTATTAGAGTGTGTCTATGTGTGTGTGTGTATAATATATAATTTTTATACTACCTGTTTGTTAAAGTTTTGTTGTTTGGACAATTTTTAAATCTTTACTTTTTGTAATAAAAAAATTTTGATATATTTTATATATATAATTTTTTTAAGTTTTTAAAGTTTTTTTTATTTATTTAATTTCTCAGTTATC
Organism: Lucilia sericata; assembly: GCF_015586225.1. NCBI lineage: Eukaryota > Metazoa > Arthropoda > Insecta > Diptera > Calliphoridae > Lucilia > Lucilia sericata. The sequence continues at coordinate 59,139 of NW_023995489.1, read as the reverse complement.
TTAATAATTTGTTGTTGTTGTTGGTTTTTTCTTCATGTTATTTATTATTCTTGGGTTTTCAAGTAAATGTAGCTAGCTAATTAGCTTAGTAATGATGTCATAATTAATAATTATAATAATAATAATAAAAGATTTAAGTCTTCTTCAACTAATAAACAAAGGATTAAGCTACAATTTTTAAAAGAAAATATCAACAAATTATGGGGAATTTTTTTTTTTAATTTTATAAAGAACTATAAATATAGAAAATAAAAACAAGAGTTAAAAACAGCTCGAAATTGCATTGTTTTTTTTTAAAAAGTTTTCCTTAAAAAGGTTTATGCTTCATTTCTTATTTTTTTTTTAAGGAAATCTATTTTAATAAAATTACCAAAAAAAATGTTATACAATTAGTTATAATGGTAAACATCATCATAATAATATAATTCATATTTTCAAAAATAATTTAAAATTAAAAAAATATATATAGTTTTTATTAACACATAACGTTCTATCAGCCAAAAAAAATAATTTTATAAATATACTTCATCATTATAAAGTCAAAACTACAGTTTACAAACATTTTTGTTAAATAAAAATGTTTTATTTTTTATTTATTTATTAATATCCTCTTTTTTTGTTTGCAATTTGTAGATTAAAAGTTAAGAGGTCAAAAGAATTGTTTTGTCTATTAGGTTGAAAAAAAAAAAAAGATTTGAAAAACAAAATATATAGAAAGAAGTGTTTTCAGGGAAAAAAGTTTTAAAAAAATAAATAAAATTGTATATCGTTCGTTTAGAGTTTTATTTGTTTGAAAATTTTCTGTATTTAAAGTGCTACCAATAAAGTTTTTTTTGTTACGTTTTCTGTTTTTGAAATATATTTTTATGTTTTTGGGGATTTGTAGTTTGTTTAAATGGTTTTATTTGGTTATTAAAAATGTTGTTGTTGTTGGTTTTCATTTGTTGTAAATTATTTTTGGGTTTTTTTTTATCTTAACACAAAGAAAAAAATGTAATTGCAATTAGATAGTAAAGTTGCGTTTGTTTGTTTGCTTTCTCCTCTTTCTTCATTTCGTCTTCAACTTGTTCTGTTGGTTTTTAGGTTTTGTTTATTTACTTTTTAAGATGTTAATACAAATTTTTTGTCGCTTTACAACATTGTGGTTGTTGGTTGGTTTGTTGCATTTGAAATTTACTTGTCCTTGTCGGTTTCAGCAGCAATGGGCTTTTTGTTGCCAATGGGAATGGCTACTTTGATCCTGAAATTGAAATTAGGTGAAATTTATATTAGAAATTTATTGTTTTTGTTGATGTGAAAAGGAGGACTTACTTTTCAGTAACTTCAGCTACTTTGCTTCTGGCCAAATCCAAGTAAGTATCAATAGATTGTTTGTTGTTTTCGTAAACCTTGGGCAAGGTGAACAAGGAGACAAAGGCTGTAAAGAGAAAAAAAGAGTTAGGTTAATAATTTTATTGTAAAATTTGATTTTATATCGAGAAACTTGTGTTTTTGTAGAGTTTTGAAAGTATTGAGTGTAGAAATAAAATGGATATTAAGATCGCTTAATACTATCCGCAAGTTGTGCTCTGTTTCCCCAGGAGATCAAAGAAACTACTACAATTTCGTATGTATTTAAGTGTTATTAATATATCATGGAGAGGCCCTAGGAATTCAATCCAATTATGAATAATTAGTCCCAGGGAGTTTGTTACTTTTTACATGCCCAGGGAGTTTATTGATCAGAATAGGCCTGATTATCGCCGAACCATTTCTGGGCAATCTTCTCATGTATCTCCTTTGGTATCATCTTGCCTTGTCAGTAGAAGAGGCACTCTTAGTGACCTAACTGTAAGCAAATATAACTGAAATATCATGCTTCTCATCAGAGAGCAGGGCCAGCTTCTAAGTGACACCAGTTTCTCCGTTGAGAGTCAGTTGACATCCCCCAAAGACAATCTACATTTTGGTACAAGACAATCTACATTCTGGAATGAATGTTCCTAAGGGTCAAGGGTCAATTTGGTTTCGAAAGAAAAAGCTTTCAAAACACAATGTTTTTAACACACAAATTCCCACATTTTCGCTTTCGCATCAAGTCCAGTTTACCAAACTCAATTACTTTTCGAACCTTCTTCAAATCAAATTTTAAAACTTACCCAAAATAACCAATGTCATGCCATTGAACCAAGCGCCAATGTAGGTCATGACCCACATAATAACACCGAATTTAATGGAATCGACTAAATCTTCAACCAAAAACAATCTTCTCAATTCAGCAGTGAAACCATTAACATGAGCCACAGCAACACCAGCAATATTTTGGATTTTCTCTTGAGACAATGTTAAATCGATTTCCAAGTATTCTCTGAAAGAAAAAACAAAATATTATTAATATCTCCTTTTTTTTTTAAATAAAGACGTTTAAAGTATAACTCACTTGAAGGGATGACCATCGGAGGTCTTTTGTATGGCCTGCATAACTGATTTATAGATTCTGAATGCAATTGTGCCTGTCAGTAAGATCAATGACAAATAGGCGAATACACTGATGACAGAGAAACATGAAATGGCCAAAAGTGTGACAAGACCAGCACCAAAAACAATACCAGATTTTTTCACATCGCGCCAGTAAATAAGGGACTCCACTGTAAGGAAACAAAATGGGTTTTCGATTAGTTTATGTTTATTTTAAATTAAAAATAGATGAAATATTCAATATTAAAAAATTGAAACTTTATTCAAAATATATTTAAAGAGCTGGAATTGTTTTTGTTTGTTTGAAAAGACATTTCTTTAAAGAAATGAATTCGCTTTTTTTTAAAGTCTTAACATTTTTTTAATTCTAACAAGTTTTAAACCATCCAACAGCTTTTCTTAATAAAGTCTATTAGAAAATCTTTAAATTATCTAGAATCTAGTATTCAGCCTTTCCTAAAGATATATTTTGTAGAAAATAAAAGCAATATAAATAAAATTTACAATACTAATTAGTTTGGCAAAGTTTTGAACCATTTTTTAAAATGTTTCAATAATTTTAAGAAAAATTATTTTCGATTTTTTGAATTTCTAGAAAGTTTGCTTGATAATCCTTATACAAACACTGGAATTCTTTTGAAATATAAAAAGTATTCAAGTTTTCTAATCCGATTGAAAAGTTCCGCTGAAATATGAATTTAATTTCCACATTTCAATTGTTTTAAGCTTTTTTTTAACAACAACTATAATAAATTTCTGTTATTGTTGCTATTTAGTTAAAACATTAATCATTGATAATATCGCACACATTTTAAAAATTAAAAAATTTTTAGATTTTCAAAAAAAGATGCCAAAAATACCGCACAATAAAACGTAGAGGAGACAACCAACACACACAGTTGCTAAAATAACTTAACACACACAAACTCAAAAAAATCATAATTATGCAACCTTTAGACAAAATATTATTCTAAATTTTCTTTTTTTCATAATTTTAAAATATTCTTGTAAAATTTTCTAAAATAATTTCTTTTAATTATATGTATTTTTTTTAAATGTAAAACACAAAATTTTAATTACTTGTAGACATATTTGTAGATAAATTTAAGAAGCAAAGAAATACTATAAATGCACTTTATAAAAAATATATATAAACTTTATAAAAAAAAGCTAGAACGGATCTATAATTTTAAATGCGTACAAATGAGACAAGACTGAGTGACTGGCGTTGTTACTTTTACTTTAAAATTTTTTCCAACAAAAAAAAAAAAAAAAAAAAAAAAAAATGTAGAAAAAATGTAGAAAAAATGTAGAAAAAAAGAGAAATATTTCAAAATTCGAAATTTTCTTCTTTACGTAGAAGAGGAGAATGATTGTTTAAAAATAAACAAAACATTTGTTTTATTTTTTTGTTTTTGTTGTTTTTCTTTATTATAACCTCCCTCAATCATATATGGAGGTGGGAGAGTAAGTAGTGAGTAGTTTTTATATTGTCAAATTGTTGGTATTCGATCAATGACCACACGGCTAAAGAATTTTAACAAAAATAAGAAATTAAATTAAAACAAAGATTTGTAAAAAAAAATTAAAGTTGGATAAAAATAATTCGAAATGTTTTAAAACATCATTCCTGAACAATTCTTGTTCGTTTTCACAAGTCAACATTTTAACAAGAAAATTACGAGGCAAAACGTCAAAAGTGCAACGTTTAGGTTATCATAGATAGTCCAAAGTTGATCCCTTTGTAAAAAAAATAAGCCCAAGGTTTCCTTGTGAATAAACTATCACAACAAAGGAAATTTTTCTTATAAATTCTATTAAGATTTCGATCGTTATCGATCGCTATAACTTGGTTTGTTTCTCATTTTATTTACCATATCCCTATAAGATATAACTATAAGTTCGCGGAAAAAACTTATATCGAAATCTGAAGTGTACATTTTGTTCGTTTTAACCGCCTAAACAAACATTTTACCGAAATTTATTTTTATTTGAACAAAACCCCAAAATGTCTTTATTTTCGTGTTTATTTTGCATAAAAAGCGTGGGGGATTTCCATTAAATTATGAAGAGAAGAGCATAAAAAAGGCCGAGAATGGATAAAAAGAGAGTTCAAATTCACATGCATTGACTTATATATAATACAAAATATTTCGATATATTTTTTCATAATTTATTAAAAAATTTTGTTTACCAAATTGCAAAAAAAAAAGCGAATTTAAGTTTTTTTTCCGAAAAATAAACAATAGAATAAATATTAAAATTGTACAAAATAGTTTGAAAATAAGAATTATAAAAAAAAGAAAAATACTAAGTTTTAGCTAAAATTATGTTGAGGTGGCAACGCGTTTTACGCTTTTCACGCTTTTTCGCGCTTTATAAGCTGCAGCAGACGCGTTACTATAAAGTGTAACTTGTTAAATGTAAATACACTATTTCAACGTTTTTTTCACAGAAGCCTATAACGCGTTCCACCTTAAAGGATTGAGCCGCGCTTAATCCGTATCTTGCCTCCGAATTTCTCTATTACATCTGGGTTTTGAGATATCGTACTCTTTTAGAGAGGTTATAACTTCATTTCGAAAGGATTGAGCCGCGCTGAATCCGTATCTTGCCTCCGAATTTCTCCATTGTGATATCGTTCCCTTTTTGAGACGTTACATCACCAAGACAACTTTATTTCGAAAATGTTGTATGCCATCTGAAAGTCTATTCTATCAATTTTAAAATAAGGGCTTAACATCTGACATATCTTTTCTCTTCTTCAAATTATCTTCACCTAAATCTTGATGTAGGTAACAATAAATTTCGTTTATATATAATTTACAAAAAAAACTTATACATTCCAAATTTTCTATTTGTTCTTATGAAAATACTTTTTGAATTGTTTAAAAATCTGCTGTAGTTTCTGAGATATCATCCGTTGAAGTTGAAGGACGGACAGACGTCGTTAAATCGAATCAGAAAGTGATTTTGAGTCGATTAGAACATGTTCAGGTGGGCATGGTTCCAATATTTTTGCTAGTTATAAACAATATTTACAAAGCATAATAATACCCTCCACACTATAGTAGTATAGGGTATAAATACCACGAATATACCGCAAACCTTTGAGTTTTCAAGATTAAGGTGCAGATATCTTCAAGAACAAAGATGATATATCAGATGTTAAGCCTTAATTTTAACGTTGACAGAATAGACTTTCAGATGGCATACATTTTATAAATAAAGTTGACTTGTCAATGTTATACCGTCTCAAAAAGGACCAAAATTGCGTTTTTACAAATTTCAGGACACGATACCTGTAATACCAGATGCGATGGAGAAAGTAATATTCGGATTCAGCACGGCCCAATCCTTTAGAAACGTCTAACTTGATCTCAAGATTTCGACTTTATTCAAACTTTTGTCGGTATGTGTATTTATCTTTTATTTAAGGTTTATTAAGCGTTTGTATATACGGGGGTTATTATTTAATAATAATCTGAGAATTTTTTCTAACTTAATATTTTTTTAATATAATTTACTATTTTCCTAAACTAATAAAAATTAAGAAAAAGTCAGAGCAATAAAAAGATGAAAGACGAAGAATTTGCGTCATTTAAATGATATAATAAAAATGATCTAAAATTTTTAATTTTAAGTCACAAAAATAACAAAACGAGATTTTTCAGATTCTATTTATGAAATTTCTATTTCCTGTTTTAAGCCCATTGTTAGAATTTGAGTGCAAAAATCTGATATAACACTATTATTTAAATAATTTGTTCACTTTCAAACTGGTAAAAAATAAAATTAAATAAAATATTTAATAAATTTAAAAAACTTAATAAATTCAAAAAACAATAAACGAAAAGCTAAACTGAATCTCATTAAAAATGTGTGTGTGTGTTCTCTAACAAATGCATTTAAATTAGATTTCTGATAAGAATTTCAATACTTTTTAACTATAAACTTTAAATTTTAGAAAGTTTTATGTTAAAAAGTAAAAAAAAACAGTAGTAATGAATAATAATAGAATTGAGTTGCTAACCCAAACATCTTTATGACTTGTTTATTGTATAAAATAAGTTTTTGTGCGTATTGTTCATTCATTTATTGTAACAATTCACAAAAAAAAAAAACAATGACAAAGATGATGATGTCATTATGAAATGAGTTTGAAAATGACAAGTGAAAATTACAAAAGTAGTAAAAAGTAATTATTGGATTCAAGTTATAAACAGTTTAAAGCAGAAATAAAATTCTTTAAATTATAAAAGCTTAGCACATACTGTCTGCAGAAAATTTGCTCTAATTTGTCTGAAATGTGTTAAAATTCAAATTTTTTTATTTACATATACATAATTCTGTGTTAAAGAGAAAAAAACTAACAAACCTACAAATTAGTTATTAATAACATTTCACTATCACTAAGAGCCACACACAGGTTATGACTAGAATAGATGTATAAATTAAATTAAGAATAATTTTACAAAAACAAAGCTGTTTTAAAGTCTATGACTAAAAATGGTACTAACAACTTAATGAGAAGAGGGAGAGTAATGATTTATAACATCTCCCAAACAACTTTTATACATGCATATTTTCAGATAACCTTGAAAAAAATCTGTACAAATATTGGGTGCGTTGTCTGAATCTAACAAATAAACAATATTTTTTTTTTTTATACATGTTCTTTATTCCCCCAGCAATTATTGTTAACAACAAAATAAAACAAATCAACATAATTATTAATATTAAAATGTTTTATAAATGATATGAAATCAATTAAATAGGCTATAAATGAAAGCGTGGCACTTGCTAGCGAATGAAAAAAAAAAAAAAAAAAACACAATTACCAGACCACAACAACAACAATAACCTAAACAACCGAAGACAATCAAAAAAATTGTTTAGGTTAATACAAAATTTTGGCCACACTTAACAAAATAAAATTGTATACGTTTACAAATATTCAACAATAACAAAATTTTGTTAGTGTTTCTTTTTTTTATATTTTATTAATAAGATCAATTGTTGTGTTTAAATCATTGGGGAAGCCACGTTGACAAATTTTGTTTTGTTATATTTATAAAATATAAAATAAAACAACAAATATACATATTTGTTGTACCTTTAAGAACGTGTATTTTTTGTTGTTGCTGTTGTTTATAGATATTTATAAGAGCTTTAATATTTTTATACAAAAATCACTGACTGCACTATAGCAGCTTACGTACAGCGCAAATAAGAGATAAGATTTGAGATACTATTTTAAAGATATAGTGCTTCGAAAAATTAAACGTACTTTTGGAAAGATTGTCCAGAAATTGTAAACGCTTTCGGGGTCCAAAGAGTGGTATTTTATAATGATAGAAATTTTCATTTATAAACTTGATCAATATCGTATCAAGCTTAACGGCCCTTAAGTTATCCAGTTGAAAATTTCTTTAACAGTTTATGGAAATATTTCATGACTTATCAGAGTCGGTGATAAATTCCGCAAATCTATAGACTAGATAACATACTATAGACCAGACTAGACAATAGACTAGAATATAGACTAGACTATAAACTATACTATAGACTAGACTATAGACTAGACTAGACTATAGACTAGATTATAGACTAGACTATAGACTAGACTGGACTATAAACTATACTATAGACTAGACTATAGACTAGACTAGACTATAGACTAGACTATAGACTAGACTATAGACTAGACTATAGACTAGACTATAGACTAGACTATAGACTAGACTATAGACTAGACTATAGACTAGACTATAGGCTAGACTATAGACTAGACTATAGACTAGACTATAGACTAGACTATAGACTAGACTATAGACTAGACTATAGACTAGACTATAGACTAGACTATAGACTAGACTATAGACTAGACTATAGACTAGACTATAGACTAGACTAGACTATAGACTAGACTATAGACTAGACTATAGACTAGACTATAGACTAGACTATAGACTTGACTATAGACTAGACTATAGACTAGACTAAGACTAACTAGACTAGACTATAGACTAGACTATAGACTAGACTATAGACTAGACTATAGACTAGACTATAGACTAGACTATAGACTAGACTATAGACTAGACTATAGACTATAGACTAGACTATAGACTAGACTATAGACTAGACTATAGACTAGACTATAGACTAGACTATAGACTAGACTATAGACTAGACTATAGACTAGACTATAGACTAGACTATAGACCAGACTATAGACCAGACTATAGGCCAGACTATAGACCAGACTATAGACCAGACTATAGACTAAACTATAGATTATACTACAGACTAGACCATATATTATACTACAGACTAGACCATAGACCAGACTATAGACTAGACTATAGACTCGACTATAGACTAGACTATAGACTAGACTATAGACTAGACTATAGACTAGACTATAGACTAGACTATAGACTAGACTATAGACTAGACTATAGGCTAAACTATAGACTAGCCTATAAACTATACTATAGACTAGACTATATACTTGGCACTAGATTATAGACTGTTAGACTATTAGAATCCATTAGTTTAGTTTTTAATGCTTAATCTAGAATATAAAGTGATTTGGGATTTATTCTCAAAAACTTTTTTTAAAATGTTGGAAAGTACTTTCTCATGAAGTCTGCTATCAAAATAAATTAACGTAAAAACGTTTAAGTAATAAAGTAAATTTAATTAGTATCAAGTTTAAGTTTTAAACCGGTTTTATATGACCCTAATTCCGAGGTAACCAGAAAGAGAACGCCTTACATGAGAGTAAAGTTAATGCAAGTGAACATGCAACAAAATGTTATTGTTTAGGTTTGAAAGTTCGTGTCATATCAGTGTGAAAGGCCGATTAATATTCGTGTCTCGGAGCCATGTTTTCCGAGGTCTTCCACTTATGCTTTCAGAATAAGTATTAAAAAATCGGTACTCAGGGCTATTTGGTCATTATTTTGTCATGAACAAAAAGGCAGACGGACCACAGTACATATACCTTTTTCTTCCTATTTTATATTATAAGCCACAAATAAATTCGAACATTTCAACAGGGATCGGATATTTATAAAAATCTGTATTTTAATTGAACATTTTTCCTTATTTGGGCATAAATCTTATCAAAATTACTAATCATTTCAATAAACTTTGATGACACACCTGATTTTATGTCATACTTTTACTCAAATATTATTAGAGCAAACCCAGCAGGTTGTGAAAAATATTCAAATAGTTTAGAAGGTAAATATATATATATGTAGCAAACCCTGCCAGCTAGGCAAAATTGACAACTAGGCATATTATGCTCTGCTGTCATTTAAAAAAGTGCATATCAAAGTCAGGGGTTATCAGAAAATGCTATTGCGTAATTGCAAAACTAATTACGTATTATAACACTTGATATTTACCATAAAATTCAATAAATGACAGCAGGATAATTACAACGTAGATAAAACTTAACAATCTGCCCAACATAAGAAATAAATGACAACTAGTCATAATTAACAAATTATGAATAATATTAAACTTGACAACATTTTTGACAAAGAAAATAAGTAAATCATACAATATATATTTTATTCCAAGAATCAAATTTAATAAATATTATCTATAACCTATAAAATAAGTTTCTTATCACTTCAAATTTTCCTAATGTACGATTACTTGTTTCAATAACTGTGTTAACAAATTAATTAATTAAATTTTAATTAAAAATTCAACTTATTTTTACCTGGTCCTCTTTCGGGCAATTGTTGTACTGATGAATTGTTACGTGAAAATTTTCTACCACCAGCCATTTTTATTTAATTTGTTATATATTTTTTAATAAATTTAGTTTAATTTTGTTTTATATTGAACACTTTTATTTTCCCCAAGTAATTTGGTATTATGGCAAACTTTTCTTTGTTTTGGCGCCAAAGGAACAATTAATTTAATATATATTTTTTTATAAAAAAAAATGCGTGTTAACTGGCAATTAAGCGTAACTAATGTATGTGTTTAATCAAAAAGTAAACTTGGTTTATTTGATTTGAAATTTATGTTTGTAAATCGTGGCGATACTGCAGACCGTCACAACGTTTTTCAGGGAATGACGTTTACTTAATGACTAAATAGACTATTGTATTCCAAAGAAATTTAAGACTCAGAAACCCAAAAGCACTTGGCTGGATGGCTGGTTTGTCAGTTATGGTTGAGTATAGTTAAGTATCTCATTCAGAAGAGAGTGTAGTAAATGTATGAGTTTTGTTGTTTTCTATCTGTTTAGTTAAGTTTTTATAATTTCGTATTTGGTTTTTGAAAGGTTGTGTTAAAGTTGCAACGTAACCTACACGACACGATCTTAATACAAATATAAAATGTTCAAGTGTTTCTTAAGACAGATACAGATACATTAAAAAAGATTGTATGCCTTTTGGTGAGACAGCAAGTTCTCCCTCTCTGTGTTATGTTTTTGTTGTCGGAAACAAGTTTTGAACTGGCACACTACTTTTTACGTACTTAGTGATAAAGAGAAGTAGAGAGGGATTCAATAGGGCTTTAAGACTTACAGACAAGAACTTGATAAAATATTGTTATGTATTATAAATGTATATACAGTGGGTTTAGAGGAAAGATCTTTTCCAAAAGTTATGTAAAAATGGGTCAAACTTTAAGTTGGAATTAAAACAAAGATATTGAAAATGGGTCATGATAATTAACATTCTAATCATTGGATTCCTTAGGGCGACTTAGTAGTCCAAATTAAATAATCGTCTAAGGAAAAGCTTGTTCTTTAATTATTCTTGAATAAAGATCCTTTAAATGAGAAAATTCTTTTTCGCCTCAAGGCATTTGGACCGATCGATCATTATTATGCATCAAAAATAATCATGTATCGTTCCCATGACAATTAGATCTTAGCTCAGGGCCGACCAGAACCATACAGCGACAGCTGTACCAGCTAGAAGTATTTTCCACCGGAGTAGGAATAGTGTTATCGAAGTTTTAAAATATTATCTATTCCTTGAAATTTCTAGTCCCAACAACTATGATATTCTTCAGATATAGTCTTCAGGAGCAACATTGCAACGTTTTTCACTTCCGATTCCACTCTTTGTGGGCCAATTCCTTATGCGATAAAATCAAAGTGAAAAATTTATATAATGTTCAAAGACCCTTTTGTTTTTGTGGCAATCTGTGAAAATGGTAAAAAGAACTTCCATTAAAAAGGGTTATGGTGATTTTTGAAAATCCAATATATCATGTGACAAAACGACAACGAAAATTTTATATATTGATCTGAAGGTATTCATGATATTCTGATGGTAAAAGATAACCTTAAACAACCGATATACATATTAAGAAACATTATCGTAATTTTGAAATTCCGTTAATTCTCTTTCAAATTGTTCCAATTTTAATAATATTCTTCAGAATTAATCGCTGACGTTAATTTCTGATTTTTGGGGAATTTGAATCGATATATTAACCTAAATTCTTATAAAACTATAAGATTCAGAACAACATAATCGTGTTACGGATACTAAACTTTTCAGTTAGTAAGTATGTAATAAGTTTATTTTTAATCACCCGAAAACTGTTACTAGGGTTAATAGGATCCATAGGCATTATAACTATTAGGGGAATATATTATATAATAAAGCGTTTTCCAAACCCACTGTAACTGATAAAGGGATAATTAAACTTGAATTTAAAAACCAGACAATATGCATTCATTATATACATACATAAATACATATGTATATACAATCTATAGACGTCATCACAGCAGGTCCAGTTTTGTAAAAAAAAACACAACAATACAAAGTAAAACCACAAAAAATCATAATTATTCTTTAGAGAAAAAACTACTTTTATACAAAAACTATAAAATACTAAATAAAACTCTCTAGGAAGATCATTGAACGATAGACAAGAATAAGAGAAAGAGAGAGAGAGCGAATGCCCCCACATAATTATAAATACTAAACACATCTACGTAAGTACAATGTATGCCAGAATGTCAGATAATGCAGAAATCAACGATGGGCGATATAGTGTAGTAAAGTACTACGATTAACAATGTGGAACATACGTATACGACTCATGGTACATGCCTGCATAGGTTATATTCGGTATTTTAACAACACGGTAGACTACTTCTGCTGGCTACACACACCACATTCGTCCGTCGTAAGCAAACAACGTGTCATTAGTACACGACGATTGACGGTGGGGTTCAACACATCGTGAAACCATGGTTAGTTAGTATTTCGTATTATACCCAATATGTTTTGTTTTTATTTTTGTCTGGGGGTTTTTTCCGTTTTCTTAGTGGAGACTCAGAGAAGGTAATAAATACATAGTACTGAGTGAGAGTAATAAAAAAAACGAATCAGACAAAGTCTACAAAACTAATGTTTGTTAGTAGTTGTGGGTGCGGTTAGGTTAAAGTATGAATCATTTTAAAAATGCAATAAAAGCAGAGAATAAAGAATAAAAATAAACTACGTAATATGTATAAGAGAATTGAAATACGATTGAATTATATAGAGACTGATTTTATTGTATAAGACAGTAAAATTTTTACTCGTTTTATACAAATTATGACGTAGTTTTTTGTAACCATTTTTATTTTCTGTTACTTTGTTTTATATTTCTGCTATCATTTTTTTTGAATTTTGTTTGTACAAATGTATGTCATTTAAGCAAATAATAATGGTTGGATAAATGCAAGTAATATGAGAAATTTAAACGTGAACATGAAATAAACGTGTAATATAAGATGAATGCACTGACTGACAACTGCATTGCTATGGTTTGTCAAACTAAACATAAAAAATTAATTGAAAAGTTCTATTGTTTATTGTTTAAAAGTGAGAAAATAATGAGAGGAAAAAAAGGTAGCTGCTGCACTATAATATGTAACTCAATTTTATCGTCTTTTCAATTCAATTGTTTACATAGGTATACAATAAAATAATTTAGATAACAATTGCAGTTGCCTCAAGCGGGGAGGTGGGTAGGTGCACAGTAGTCGAATACAGTGATTTTCTATTGGGATCAGAATCTAATTGGTTAAGGAAAATGTTTAATTTTCATGGAATATGGGATTTCGTAAAATCTGGATAGTTATTATCAAGCTGAACATTCTCTTTTAATCAGACAGAATGTATATTTTTTCATAGAGTTTTGATGAAATATTCGGAATATGTATTTTATAACTCAACAACTTTACATTAAAAGTTATTGAGCTAAGTAATCTCTCATGGACGTGTGTTCGATTCCACACAAGATACACTAAGTAACTAACTAACTAACTAACTAACTAAAACGAAAGAAATAAATAAATAAAGAAATAAGAACGAAAGAAACGAAGAAAAAGAAACGAAAGAAAATAAACTAAAGAAACGAAAGAATAACGAAACGAAAACGAAAAAAGAAAAATAACGAAAAAACGAAAACGAACGAACGAAACGAACGAACTAAAGAACTAAAAACAACGAAACGAATAAAAAAAAACGAACGAACGAACAAGAAAACAAGAAAAAAATAACTAACTAACTAACTAACTAACTAACTACTAACTAACTAACTAACTAACTAACTAACTAACTAACTACTAACTAACTAACTACTAACTAACTAACTAACTAACTAACTAACTAACTAACTAACTAACTAACTAACTAACTAACTAACTAACTAACTAACTAACTAACTAACTAACTAACTAACTAACTAACTAACTAACTAACTAACTAACTAACTAACTAACTAACTAACTAACTAACTAACTAACTAACTAACTAACTAACTAACTAACTAACTAACTAACTAACTAACTAACTAACTAACTAACTAACTAACTAACTAACTAACTAACTAACTAACTAACTAACTAACTAACTAACTAACTAACTAACTTACTAACTAACTAACTAACTAACTAACTAACTAACTAACTAACTAACTTACTAACTAACTAACCAACTAACTATGTTTTGAACTGTAAAATATTCAAAAAGTATTTAAAAAACTTTTGCCTTTCGCAGCATGATGAGAAGAACGATATTTTTTCTGAACTCTAGTCTTTCCGAAGATGTAATTGTCGTAAAACAAAGAACTTCTTTTCCGATACTTGAAAAGATTTTTATGTATCATGTTTTTTCTCTTTGCCGACCACAGTTTTGCAAACATTTCTTCTCTTTTCACCACAAGAGAACAAAGTTCAGGTATCCAACACAAAAACAAAATAACAATTTAACAACACCGCAGAAAAATTAAGAAAGAAAATATATACAAATGTACACAAAACAGATACTATAACAACAAAAACAACAATCATGTAATGGTCAATAAACAGAGATTCTGCACAAAGAATAAATATAATGCAGCATTCGTCAGTAAATTAAAGAAAAAAATGCGTAGATATAAAAAAGTTCATTGGCATTTACAAAACAAATCTAGTCAATGCAGCAGTAGTATCTTTATCTGTCCGACAACTTGTCTCTCTATCTATCCAACCCATCCATCCAAAGTCTATTTAAATATATACAAAATAAGAGTGCAATAATGAAATTAAATTGCGTTTTCAGGAAAGCACAAATAATGCGAATAAAGAAAGAAAGACACTTTTAAATGCAATTTAATTAATTAATTTATATGTGAGTTTCTTTGTTTTTTTTCCTTAAACTTGTGTTACTTTCTTTAACACTGGCCAACAGTGTTACATGGACATATAAGGGAACATAAATGACATCATAAAATAAATATTTATTATTAAAATAACATTTGGGTTGGTGTATTGAGAGAGAATTATTACTGAAATTGAAACGTAGTAAAATTCAAAATGCATCTAAAACCACCCTTAGTCATATTTATTTCATATAATATACAGTAGAAACCCTATAAAAGAACTAATACTAAATTTCTATCACAATAAACGAAATTTATAATTTTGGGTGATATCATATTTTCTTAATGGGGCAAATTTTGTTTTTTTTTTGTTTTACCGTTTTTGGGTTAATACTAGCTTTATGCAAGTTTTTACTGTATACTTCTATATTCATTACCTTTTTCATATAAGTAGACACACTTAAATGCCACAATATATCATTTTATGGCCCATAGATTTTTTTCATTTGATTTTGAAAAACAATGATCTCATCTATTACTAATTCGCGTTTGAAGCTTTTTTTGATAAAACGCAAAAATGTTTTTAATAATTTCTACAAAATTTTGCATTTATTTATTATTTTTACTTTATTCGCATTTGTTTTTTTTTCTTTGCGTTTTAAAAATTCTTAATATTCGTTCGTTACCCTTAATTTTGACATGTATAATTTTGTGTTTGTTTTCATTTTGTCTACACCTGTCAATATCAAAAAACTTCTTACATAATATTTGCATGTGCTATATGTGTAAGTTTTGTTTTTTTATGAAATGTGTTTTTCATATAGAGAGGCGCTTTTCGGGTTCTTACATTAACCCATTAAGGGTCAGTGTGGTGTTTACTATAAACTATAGACCCGACTATATGCTAGACTATAGAGAAGTCTATAGACTTGACTACAGATTAAACTATAGACTAGAATATAAACTAGATTATAGACTACAGGCTAAATTATAGACTAGACTGTAATCTTGACTATAGACTAGAGTATAGAATAGAATATAGTTTAGACTATATACTAGACTATTGACTAGACTATAGACTAGACTATAGATTAAACCATAGACTATAGACCACAGTCTAGACTATAAACTAGACCACAGTCTATACTATAAACTAGACTATAAACTAGACTATAGACTAGACTATAGACTAGACTATAGACTAGACTATAGACTAGACTATAGACTAGACTATAGACTAGACTATAGACTAGACTATAGACTAGACTATAGACTAGACTAGACTTTAGACTAGACTAGACTTTAGACTAGACTATAGACTAGACTATAGACTAGACTATAGACTAGACTTTAGACTAGACTATAGAATAAACTAAAATCTATAGACTAGACTATAGATTAAACCATAGACTAGACTATAGATCAAATAGATTAAACCATAGACTAGAGTATAGATTAGACTATTGACTAGACTGTAGACTAGATTATAGAATAGACTATAGACTAGACTAAAGACTATACTATAGACTAGACTAAAGACTAGACTATAGACTAAACTATAGACTACACTATATACTATAGACTAGACTATAGACTAGACTATAGACTGGACTATAGACTAGACTTTAGATTAGACTATAGATTAAACCATAGACTATAAACTACAATCTAGACTAGACTATAGATTAAACCATAGACTATAGTATAGAATAGACTATAGCTTAGACTATAGACTGGACTATAGACTAGACTTTAGACTAGACTATTGACTAGACTATAGACTACACTATAGACTTGACTATTGACTAGATTATAGACTAGACTGATCTCAACTTAAATAATTTAGATAATTTTATTGTTTCTTAATGGGTTAAAGAATGTATGTAATTGCCTCTATTCGGACAGGTTAGCAAACATTAAAATTTTATTAACAATAGAGATAATAAACAATGTATGACATGTATGATTATAAATATCTGAATAAATTGAGATTTAATATAAATTTAAATGACACGGACTTTAAAATTGACAGGTAATTCTAAAACAACAACTAAAGCAATTAACTAAAGATAATTCAAATGGAATATTTTCTTAAAAAAAAAAACTTGTTTAAGCCGGTTTAATATTAATTTTCAACTAAAGATAAAAATAATTTCAATTTTCAAAAAATACTTACAAGATTCACGATTTAACGGCATTTCCGTAATTTCTGTCAAAAGTGCAAAAATTTCTTGTACTTGTTCTAAGGCAGCCATTTTCAATTTATATTTTTATAATAAAAATATTGTTTTTTTTTTCTTAATAAAACACACTTAAATGTAATAATAGAATAGTAGAAGAGGAACGAAGAACACACTTTCTTTTCAACGAACGTACAAAATAAAATTTAAGAACTAAAATTTTAAGAAAAAATAAATAAAATTAAAATAAAAAAAATATTAAAATTTACATTCACACTTTATTACGAAATGCAACTGAATGACAACTGACTGCTGCAGTGACTAAAGGTTGGAAAATAACTGATTATTTTAAGCGTTCAAAAGATAATTGAAGTAACGTTTTTGTTTTTCGTCTATATTCGACGTAGGGATGGATGTATGGATCAACACTTTTGCTATCAATAATACTTTTTTGCTTGATTATTGTTATTACTTATTATTATTAGTACTTAGTTACTTTCTATTTTATTTTTGCACTCTAGATAAGGAAACTGAATTTTGTTTGAAACAATGGCAGGTATAGAACACACCAAATGTTTGTAGTTATCTATTATAGAATTTGTTATCTTGTTATCTCTATTATATAATTTATTTTAGACGAATTTTGTAAAATTTGCAAACAACACTTTCTCTTTTAAATAAAAAAAAAATTGTTTTAAATATTATTCATTTACTTTTATAAAAGGAAACTTTTTAAGAAAAGATTTTTTTTCAAAAATGACCCCCACCTTTGCTTTGCAAGAACTTTTACAAAATTCGTTTCTTTTTAGAAAATTAAATGAGTTCTCGAAAACCGTGTGCGTCGATTACGGTATACGGCAAACTAAAGGGAAGATTTTGCCTAAAAACTACAAAAATACACGACAATGAGATAAAAACGCCAGCAGCCAGCCCGTCGTAGCATCACCAAAATTAAAAACTATTTTTTGTCACTTTTTTCTGTTGTATTTTTCGTCGTTTTAAATAATCCCCAAGTTGTTACAGAATGAACAAAAAAAAAAAAAAAAACATAAAACAAAAATAAACAAGAAAATCGAAAATTCTCTTAGTTTGTCACAACAGGAATCCGAAAGATACAAAGTGTCACTTTAAATGAAATTTGTTTAAATTAATTTTCGAATTTTAAATTCTCAAATAGATTTTGATTGACGACTTAATATCGTACAACAACTGAAAAAATCGGCTTGTTAAACTTTGTAATTTGTTGTTATTATTTTATATTTGCGTCGCTGTACCTACGACTTGTTTATTGACCGTTTATTTCATTACTCTCAGAACAACTGCAATATAAAATAAATATTTTATTTATTTTATTTTCTACTACTAGTACTACTTTTACTACTGCATATTACTCTCTTCTCTTGTCGATTTTTGAGACGATCATTATCATCTTCATCATAATGATCACGTTAATTTATCATAGAGTGTGTATTTAATTGAGTTTTAGATAGCAAGTTGACGAATATGATCATTTTTATACGATATTAATACGCGTAATTGTATTCGTATACACTTGACTTCACAAACAAACTCATCTAGAAAAATAACGCTCATTAAGAGTAGAATTACTGGCAAATATTTTAGTCATTATTAATCAAATGTACTCGTAATTAAATTAAACAATAATTTTATTATAAAATCAAATTGAAGTGTGATGAAATCATAAATTGTATTGAGTTTAATAGAGTTAACCCATTTGCATACATTTGCAAATACAAGAGTATTAGTTTAACCACATAGAGGTTATATTGGCGGTGAGAAGTAACCATTTCGTTTTATTTTTAATTTTCATAGAATTGAACTTAATTTTAAAATAAACTTTTTAGAACCACTGCCGTTACCGCTAAAATAACTGAAATCATTGTGACTGATAATTACCATCACTTACTATACCCGGAAATATGTAGTCCGATCATCGATGCCAACATAGTGCAAATATACCGGAAAATTACCAAAATTTATATATCTTAAATTAATGATCATGCATGACCAAATAAAAGATCTTTTAGGAAATTAAAATTTCTTTTGAACAATTTTTCAGAAATTGAAGATCGTGATAGCTGATCTTAAGCAATCGACAGCAGGATCGATTGGATCGTCGTACTTCTGGCATAACTAAAGCTGGACGTATAGACGACAGAGATCATCTACTATATTCGGAAATATCTACTCCGATTTTCGAAGACATCAAGTCGGATGAACTTAGTGCAAATATACCGGAAAATTAGCAGAATTTTCTTCAAAGACATTGAAGATTAAGAAACATAAAGCTTGTTCTGTCAGGATATAGTGTCTGAATAAACTCAAATAATTCTTATTAAAACTGTTGGGAAACTATCAATATGATCATCTAGAATGATCGACATAGCCCGATCTGTTAGTGTCTGAATAAACTCAAATAATTCTTATTAAAACTGTTGGGAAACTATCAATATCATCATCTAGAATGATCGACATAGCCCGATCTGTTAAGATATACAAATATACAATGAATGAACTCTAAGAAAGATAATAAATTGTCACCTTTTTTGACAAGGAAACGTGATATATGTATCTTAAATCAATGATCATACATGACCAAATAAAATATGTTTTCGGAAATAAAAATTTCTTTGGAACAATTTTTCATAATTTAAAGATCTTGATCTCGATTGATTAAGCTTGCTGATCGTCACAGAATCGGTTGGATCGTCGTACTTCTGGCATAACTATATAGATAGTTATATATAGACGACAGAGAATTTGATAGTTACAACCACCTAATATATCCGGGAATATGTAGTGTAATCTTTCAAGCCATAAAGTCGAATGAACTTTAGCAGAATCTTCTACCCAATATTCCTGTCAAGACATTGAAGATTCAGAACCATAAAGCCTGTTCTGTCAGGATATAAAGTCTTAATAAAACTATTAGGAAACTATCAATATGATTATCTACTATTACCAACAATACATAGCCCGATCTGTTAGGATATAGAGAATGAATGAACTCTAAGAAAGATTTAATAAAGTCACGAATTATATACATTAAATCAAAAGAAATACACCTAGGCCTCTAACGGGCCGGTTGAACCCTCCTTAACCAGGGCCTCAAGTGGGATTCGAACCCACCACCTCCGGTCTACCAGACTAGAACGCTAACCAACCACTAACCTACCGGAGGCCACCGGAGATTAGATTATAGAAAAGATTAAAAATTTCTAGAACAGTGATGAAGAAGGGTGAAATGAACACTCTACCACATCCTTACTTAATAACACAAATTTCTCTAAATTCTCAAACACAATCGCCCAATCAATAAAGCAATTTGTAAAAAAGTCAATAAACTGTTTAAAATCTATAGGTTTATTGGCATCTTAATGATCTATTCCTCTATTTTCACCTAAACCGCATGAAAAATAATGTTTTGAGGTTCTGCGCTACGCGTAGAGACCCATAGATTAGCAACAACAATTTTGTTGGCAACAAAACATACCAACACACACACTCTATCTACTATGATGAAAATGACATCGGTTGGTTTTTTTTCTTTTTCTTCTTTTCAAAACGTACTAATGAAAACTAACAGCAAAAAAAGAAAAAGAGCAACAACAATTTTGTTTTGGCTGAATGCTAAATTTAGAAATTCGGAAAATTAGCAACTAAACGAAACAAGTGAATGAAAATTGCTACATTCTACATACATACATACGTGTACGATATGTTATTAGAAACAACGAATACACAAAATCTATGAAATTATTCAAATGTAAAAATATTATAATAAAATTAGATAATAATAAAAAGTGTTGGGAGATTTAAATATGTTGTGACGTTGCCAAGAGAGCTGTAAACAAACGCTAATGAAGAAGAGAGTTACATGAAAATATAATAATTTTATTAATTCAATTTGTTGTTGGCAACATATGAAATTATTATACATAATTATATAGTACAAATTGTAATAACCAAACAAATTTAATAGTATATTTAATAGTGTTATTACAAAAGAAAAATATTAAATAATATTAAGGAAAATTGGGAGAAGTAAGTTATTTTATAACAGTTATTAATCAGTTATGTTAAATAATTGAAATTTGGAATTTTTAAATATAATAAAATTAAAAACAAAACCAAGAAGTAAAAATTATAGGTCGAACTAAAATTAGCTGGATCTATGCATGTCCATTAATAACTGATCGGGATATAACATTTTCATCATTTAACATTTTACACATATTAGAAACTAAGTAATCAAAACAAAATACCAAAATATTTGACAACCTAGCTAGTAACTAACGAATCTATGCCTTGGGTAGGGTACCCCAAACAAATCAATGTTACGTACTGTTTTACTTAACACAATTAAAGCTCATTGCACGAGAAAAACGCGGCATAATGAATTCAAAATACAAAAAACAAACAAAACAAATTTGAGAATATTTTCAAGGTTAAAGAATGATAATTTGCAAAATTAAAAAATTAAACTTAAATTTAAAAAGCTTTACAACTTATACATGTATGAAGCGAACATGCTCGAAGTCGGCAGTGTTGTCAAGAATATTCTAAAGAAAAACGTCCAAAATATTCCATCACCCCTATCGCCAATCAACATTTCACTTTTTTTCGTCCACAAACTTTTTGACGTGAACATTTTTGATGGAATTTTGTAAACAATGAACAGCTGTTGTATGCAAAATCAACTATTGTGAATGAATTGTTCACAATAGCAAGTTCAGGATAACTATTTTCCTTCGAGAGGAATGAAAATTTCAAGTGAACAAAAATTTCACTTCTATTGGCGATAGGAAGGAATAAAAACTAATTTCCAATGGATTTCAAGAATCCAATTAATTTGAGAGGAAAAAACGTTGTGGAGAATTTTTATTTCGTGTATTTTTTCGTCATTATTTAAGACACATAGATGGTTTTCGTTAAAAAATAGCATGACAATAGATTAGTTATTAGAACTCTAATAGCTAATCTATTGTCTTTCAGTAATGGATTTCCTTTATCATGTCAAAAATGGCCCTTGTTTTGAAATTTTGGAATGAAATTTTGTAAACAATAAACTCTTGCGTAGGGTTCAATAGTTGAAACAAAAAGTTGACGTTTTGCGATACATATATGAAAAGTCGACTTTTCGAAGGACATACATATTTGAATTTTTCGACTTTTTCCGACTATTTTCGACTTTTCTACCAACTTTTCGTTTTTTTCGCATTTTATTTGCAAAATCGATTCTTCAACTTTTTCCTTACAAAATAGTCGACTTTTCGACTTTGTTAGGACAAAAAAGTCGACTTCGGCTTTTTCCGACAAAAAATCGATTATTCGATTATTTTAAAGTCGATTTATATTTGGAACCAAATTAACTATTGTGAATGATATTGATCGGAAATAGTATCGCTATAGCAATTTCCCCTTTGAAGGTTATTACAATTTTATGGTAAATTTAGCCAATAGGGGTTATTTTCTCAGATTTCTGTTGAAATATTTTGAATACGTTCGAAATGGTAGCGTTTTGCTTAAAGAAAAATAGCGATATCTACGTGACCAATATAAGTATCTAAAACGATAAATTTTTTATTAAAAAATCAAACAATTATTAATTAAAAATTCGAAATTTCATAAAAAATAACCTAATTTTCTTTAAAAAAACAACAATTTTTACTTTTTATTCCCCAAACTTTCACAATATGCAAAAAATGATCACTAAAAATTTGAATTTTGACCAAAAATCTGAAATTTTTCTAAAAATACAAAATCAAAAATCTTAAAAATTCAATTTATTTCAGAACAAAAATTGAATTTTTAATGATAAAACATATTCATATATATGTAGCATTTAATTACAAATACCAAAACACTGATAATTCCAAATCGTTGGTTTCAAAAAAAATTTTATATTTCAATATTTAAATTGGCAAATGCCGGCAGCCAAAACAACAACAAATAAAAAAATTACGTTTTTAATAAAAACAAGTAAAGCGATAAATAAATTTATATTTTTAGCTTGTTATCATGTTTAATATTTGTAGAAGTGAATATAAAAATAAAAGTAAACAATTTTTTTTTATAACATACATAATATCGTTTTTTATATTATTTTCAAAAAATATTATTTGCAAAAATTTTCACATCTTTTATACTATACTTTTTTTGCTAATGAATAAAATACAATAAGTGACTAGCAAAAGTTTTGTAAAGGTATAGGTAAAAATCTTAAAAAATATTGCTATATTCACAAAAACTTGCAAATTAGTTTAGATATTTCAATGAATTGCAATATAAACAAACTAACAAAAAAAAAAAAAAAAAAAAAAAAAAAACAGTACTGTCAAAAAGATTTCTTTTTTAAAACAGTAAGTAAAAGTGTTAAATATTTTAACAAAAACTAGTCACGAGATTTCGAAAATTTTCAATAATTTTGTATATTCCATCTAACAGTTATAAATGCTACCTTTTGTGGAAAATTGTCTAAAATTTTGAATGTAAAAGTATTAATTCTTTTAATATCCTGTCTCTACTACTACACCACTACTGTTAAAGCTGGGCAAAAAAAGTAAATATTTGCTAATAATATTCCCATTAGTACAGTCAGTCAATGAAATAAATTAACGTTATGAAAAATTAAGTGTAAAGAGAGAAAACAAATCTTAAATTAAAATACAATACAATTTTTCTTGCTGTATTTAAAAACTGATTTTTTTGTTTTCTTCATAATTAATATTTATAAACACCTTCTATTGTAGAGAAACAAAAAAACCGGCCGGTAATTGTTGCATGTTTTTGCTAACACTGTAGGTGTCTTCATATGAAACTATGTATTTTTGTAGCGCTAATAAATCTATTTTAACTTGTTTGTTTCTTGTTGTCAGCCAGGTTTTGGATATCTAAGTGGATTTGTTTTTTGATTTTTTTTTCAAGTAACTATGGTTTTAATTTTCCGCATTAGTAATTATAACATGAAGACTCATTAATTATAGTGACTATTTGTTTGCCCAAAATATTTCGTTGGCTTTATGAAAAAAGTAATATGAAGCGTGTTTGTGACCTTTAATTTTAGGTTTTTGTTATTGTTATTTGCTGTTAAAAAATACATTTTTCAAAATTAAAAACAAAATTATACGAATGCTAGAGTCTGGTTTATTTTTATTTTCTCTCTATTTAATTGTTGAAGAAAGACAACCTAAAAGTAGACTATTGTTTTCAAAGCTGAATTTGAAATTGCGAAAAAGCAATACTACCCCCCTACGATCATTTTAAATACTTTTCTAATTTTATAAACTTTTGCTAAATGGACCATAGTCTGGTCAGTAGAGTAGACAATAGACTAGTCAAAAGACCAGTCCATATCCCACAGCCTAGTCTTCACAGTGGAGTATATACTAGTCTATAGACTAGTTAATACACTGAAAAATAAAATAGGTTATAAACTTGTCTATAGACAAGTTTCTAGACTAGTGTATAAACTAGTCCATAGTTTCGTTAATAGACTCTTCTATAGTCAAGTCAACAGTCTGGTTCACGTACTAGTCCATATACTAGTCAATAGATTAGTTAATAGACTCTTCAATATACTAGTCCATAGACTGCTCAAAAGAATAGTCCTAGACTATTATAAACGTTTGCTAAGTAGACCACAGCTTAGTCCACAGACTAGTCAATAAACTAGTCTATAGACTAGGAAATAGTCAATAAAACTGTTCAAAAACTAGTCTATAGACTAGTCAATAGACAAGTTCTTAGACTAGTGTATAAACTAGTTCATAGTTTAGTGAATAGAATCTTCTATAGACAAGCCAATAGACTGGTCCATAAACTTGTCAATAGACTAGTCCATAGACT
This sequence comes from Lucilia sericata, assembly GCF_015586225.1. Taxonomy (NCBI): domain Eukaryota; kingdom Metazoa; phylum Arthropoda; class Insecta; order Diptera; family Calliphoridae; genus Lucilia; species Lucilia sericata. The sequence continues at coordinate 34,000 of NW_023995489.1, read as the reverse complement.
AGTCGATAGCCTAGTCCATGTACTAGTCAATAGACAAGACCATAGACTGCTATTGAGCAGTCTATGGACTTGAGTTCCATAAAATAGTTAATAGACTAATCCATAGTCAATAGTGCAGTACGTAGCCTAAATCACGGATTAGACTAGTCCAGAGAATAATCCATAGTCTGGACCAAATTCCAAATTCTAGTTCATAGACTAATGCTTAAACTAGTTAATAGACAATTCCATAGATTAGTCAATAGACTGTTCCATAGACTATCCAATAGACTGGTACATAGACTAGCACATTGATCAATCAATAGACTTGCCCATAAATCCGTCAATATACTAGCCCATAGATTAGTTCATATACTGGTCAATAGACATAGTCCCTTGACTACTCCATACACTACTAGACTATACATTAGATTAGTCAATAGTCTAGTTCCTAGGCTATACCAGAGAATAATCAATAGTTTGGACCAATGACTAGTCTATAGTCTAGTCCATATACCAGTTCATTTATATTGTTTTAGTAAAAACTCATATTAACATCATCTTTTATGAGAAAAATATATGCTTAAGCATAAAAGTTGAATCGATGAGCCTCTTGTTTTACAAGTGAAATGTGTTCTTAAGCATTATTGTGACTCTCTAGACGAATATACAAAAATTATCACGTAAACAATTTTTACATTGGCAAAAAGCCAAACAAATAAAAACACTTACAGATAATAAACTCAATACATTGAATTGAATTGTAAGAAGAAAAAGAAAAACATAAAATTTATAGCATAATTTAAGGATTGCAAAAAACGCAACATTGCTTGTGTGTTTCCTTTCAGTAAACATCAATAAAATTCCGCTGAGAAAACTGACGTCATTTTGCAAATTAATGAATGACATTTTACAAATGTAACGAAGCATTAAAACGACATTTACACAAAAAAAAGAAATGTTTTTTTTTGTAATATGAGATGGTGTTGTTAATACAGTTAATGTACAAAAAAAACCAACAACTGTACTTTATGTTATACACCTTCATAGAATTTTAAATTCTTTTCAATAATTGCATGTTTTGCAAAATAATTGCGTTTTAAAATATAATTGAAAGAAAAGAATATATATGTGTGTGTAGAAAATTAGCATATAAATACCATATATGGAGCGTAATAGCAGACGTGTTAGCCAGCAATAAGTAAGAAAAAACAATTACTATTGATTTTCTTTTAAAAAAATTTTTTAAAACAATGCTTTTTATATAGAACTGTTTGGTTAGGTGTAAGAGAAAAAGCTAAACAAGTTTAATAAGGACATAAGGTTTGGCGAAATACTAAATATATACATAGACACCATTTCCCTAGGGTTAGAAATTGCTTCTGAAGTATATTTTTTCTACCTACCAAAGTTGATCTTTAGTAAAAGGAAATGGTGTACAAATTATAAACCATAAAAAAAACTATATACAAGTGGTCATTGAACTAAAGGATAATAGATATATAATAGCTTTAAAGTCATACATGTAGAGGTAATTTACAATATATACATACCTACATACGTGTCTGTACAATATATGTACTTGTGCAAAAATAGTTTTTAAAAAGTGTAAGCATACTTATAGGCAAAAAAAATTATAAGCAAAATTAATATAAAAGTATTAGGGCATAGACACTGAGTCTAGCTGGGGTTTTGTTTTATTGTCCATTGCAAAAATTTACAGGCGTTTTCTTGTTTTCAAATTCTTGGATTATAGACAAGCCAAAAATATGGCAACAAAAGAGATGGAGAGAGTATAACATAGAATTTATTAACTTACCTCGTGGATGTAAGCGTTCCGGCTTAAACCATGCGTCTGAAATTAGTAAATATTGATTATTTTTAAGGTAAAGAGGTGTTAAGAGAAAAAAAGCATGATTAGTCAAGAAAATACAAAAAAAATGATGCAATGATTTAAAAAAACAGATGTTTTTAAGGCAAAGAAAAGAACTAATAAAACCATAAATATAAAGCATACTTTTAGGAGGTTAGTTAAAAACAAATGCAGAGTATAGTTGTTAGGTTAATATACACACAAATTAATTATTAGTTAAATTACCACACCAATTGCTTACTACTTTTTAAAAGAAAACTAAATACATAGTTTATTTATGTTTAATATAAAGACACTTACTGGGATCTAATAAGGAACATATAAAAGGACGTTTTTTGTAAACACCATTTTGTGCAGGTTGTTCTCCAACTGTATCCATTTTTTATTAAGTTTTTTTTTTATTATTTGTTTATTTAATTTTATAGTTTGATTACTTTTTTTCTTTTCACTTCCAAAATCTTTCGTTTTTTAAGAAAATTTTTAGTAAATTATTTTTTGTTTTTGCAAATTGTTTACTAACGACGTCAGCGTTTTTTTTTTAAATGTGCTAATTACCGAAATTTCCGTCAATATATAAAAACAAAAGCTTAATTTTTCTTTTGACAATTATTTTTTTGTTTAACAATCAAATTAATCAAATTTGTTTTTATTACTTCTTATAAATAAAAAAAACTTTAATTTCTTTTTAAAACTCTTTTTCTGCTTCTACTTTTTTTTTATTAATATTAAATGATTGCAAAAATAATTATTTATTTGTTATGGCCAAGTATATTGTAACAATATTACGTTTATCACGTTAACACATCGAAAAACTAACTAAAATCGAAACGAGTATTACTAAAACACTACAACGAGTACACTTGCCAAAGTACACTTACACAAGAAGAAGTCCTTTCGTAATTGTGATTGAATTTCCTGATTGTTAGACAAGGAAACCTATAGTAAACCTCAGTCAACCTAAATAATGCGCAGAGCTTAAATCCGCATTAAAAGAGCGTATACATGGAGGCATATGGAGACTTTATGTCGCAAAAAACTATGAGTTGCAAAAAAAAAAAACTTTGTTTAACAACATGCCTAAACAAAGACAGTTCAAAGACTTTGTTTGAAAAGCCTAGAGATTAGTCAGTATATTTAAGGTTACCCCTGACCCTTATGTGATATTGCCAAACACGAAATAACATTTCGTTTGAAATACAAAATAAAGTCTCCAAGTTATTGATTATTTTCTGTTCCAAAATTGTGCTGACTAGTGGTGAATTTTTGTAATTAAGGGTTGTCTTTTTTTTTTTGTATTAGTGATTGTGGAACATGCGCTTAAGGATTTTTCTAAATTTTACAAAATACTCTTTACGCTGGTTGAGGAATTCTCATTGTAACAAAAACACTGTTGCTGCTTTTATTTAGACTTTGTAAAGAGATGAAAACATATTAAATCGTTTTTTGTAAATGGATTTTGTTGGAATGGTTTAAAGGAATTAACAAATGGACTTAGATTTTCTAGCCTAAGCTTCAAAAGCAATTTCACAACACTTTGTCCAAACTTGGTAATATACTATCGAACTTCAATGGTCACTATTTTAAACTAGTTCAGCTAATTTTTCAAATTATCGGAAAAATTTGCACTCTTTAGCGGAATGGAATTATGTGACAGTCCCCTTTATATAAAACTCAATTTTTCATAAAACAATCTAAATTTTGTAATAAAAATTCTATAAGAAAATGCTAAAAATTTTAAATAAAATAAAAAAAAATTTCACTAAAAATTCAAAATTTTACGCAACATACAAAGTTTCACTAAAAATTTGAAATTTCGCATAAATTCTATGTTTCACCAAATAGTAAATTTCAACAAAAATTAGAATTAATTAAACTCCCAATAAAATTTTGTCATTTAACGTACATGTATGGATTTTGAGGGCTAAATATTTTTTAATTGAAACCAAAAATGTCGATATTCACAAACTACACTTGTTTACACGGCTTTTTTAATGTAGATTTATAAAAGATTTCAAATAAAATTACATGAAAACTATTCATGTAGCTATCAAATAGTTATAACAGCACGAAATCGTTGTTTATATTTCAAAAAATGTATTAAAATATTTAAAATAAACTTAAAAATTACTCAGTTTTTCACAAAACGTGGTTAAAAAGTGTTAATATTAAAAAAAAATTACTTTCCTTTAATTTTCAACAAAAATAAAGTGCAAAAGCAACTTTAATTACCGTTTGTTAATTTTCTTTTTATTGTTATAAAAATAAAACCAACGATAAATGTCACAAAGAACTAAAAATGTAAGATAAATGGAATAACTAGACAATAAAAAAATACAAGACAGCTAAAGCAGCCAAGCCCTAGTGTAATTTGTTAAGCATTTTGTACTATTTTAAATGACAACAATTTTTTTCCTGCTTAAAAATAAAATCGAACATAATCAATAAAAAAAAAGAAAATTATTTTTTGTTACCACAAAATACACCACATGCCAAGTGGAAAATCCAAAAAAAGGAAAAAAAAAACTAAACAAGAGGTTCTTAAACATGTTCATATAAACTAATTGAAAAACCCAAAAGATACAAGACAAATTCCAAACTTAAGTTTTTTTTTAGGACTTAACAATTTGGCATTGATAAAATGAAATGTGCTCACGGGCTACAGACAACAGAGCACCACTAATGCTAGCTGTAGCATCAACCAAAACTTAAGTACAAGAAAAAAATCAAAAAAATACATGAAACGTATGGATGGATGGACAGACTAAGTTTACTACTAAAATAACAATTCATGTCAATGACAATGAAAAGAAAAGCAAAGCAATGCAACAACTACTACAACAACATGTGAAATATTCCAATTGGAGCGCATACGAAAAAAAAAACGAAAGAAAAATTATTTTAAATAAGATTTTCAATAATATTGATGACGGCACATAGCACAGAATACTATAATGAACGAAGAAAAGAATATAAAACACAAGACAAGAGACAAGACTTGTTGGCTGGCCAACAATTAAATTAAGAACAAATGGAAAATGTTGAGCAAGAAAATTTCATTTAAATCAAACAGATTTAATAAATATCTTTCTTTGAAGATAATTGATTTTTTTTTTTTTTGGTGTACAAAGTTGGAGTCTTAACTTTTACAAGGAGTTTTTTTTACATAAAATCTAGTAAATTTTAAAAATAATTCTCTACTTACTTAGGAAAATTTTGTAATATTCCAAAATTTGGTCTTGGAACTTTAGAATCTTCTTTTCGAAAACATTTTACATACAAAATTTGCTTTTAGAAAAATTTTTTAAAAAAAAAAGCTTTGAAGATCAATATAAAGCTAGAAGCTTTTTCAATAAAAATAGCTTCGGCTTTGTATAAACAGCTTAACAAAAGCTTTAAATTTCGTTGGAAATTTGAAATTTCTTATAAATTAAAAATTTTATACAAATTCCAAGTTTCAGAAAAATGTTTCACTAAAATTTCGAAATTTCACTCAAAATTTCATTAAGTAAAAGCTTTTGCATTAAAAATGATTTCTCCTTCATATAAACCGCTTAACAAAAGCTTTAAAATTTCGCTGGAAATTTTAAATTTCTTATAAATTAAAAATTGTATACAAGTTCAAAAAGTTTCACTAAAATTTCGAAATTTCACTCAAAATTTCATTTTCAATAAAAATTATTTCTCCTTCATATAAACAGCTTAACAAAAGCTTTCAAATTTCACTAGAAACTTGAAATTTCACAAAAATTTTATATAAATTCGAAGTTTCAGAAAAAGTTTCACTAAAATTTCGAAATTTCACTCAAAATTTCATTAAGTTAAAAGCTTTTCTATTAAAAATTATTTCCTTTTTAATTAAACACTTCAACAAAAGCTTTAAAATTTCACTAGAAACTTGAAATTTCATAAAAATTAAAAATTTTATATAAATTCGAGGTTTCAGAACAAAGTTTTACTAAAATTTCGAAATTTCGCTAAATTACAATATTTTATTAAAAATTAGAAAAATTAGTACAAGTTCAACAGTAACAATTTTAAAAAAATTTCGAAATATTATTAAAAATTTAAAGATTCACTAAAATTTCAGATAAATTTCGAAAATTCTGTAAAATTACAAAATTTCACTAAAAATTTAATTTTTTTTTTGTTAAAAATTCGAAATTTCACTTAAAAGTTTTACAAAAATTTCACACAAATTTAAAATTTCAGTGAATTTACTAAATTGCAATAAAAATTCGAAATTTCATTAAAAGTTTGATAACAATTCGAATAAAAATTCCACTTGAATTTTGTAGTTTCACAGAAGTTTTCACTAAAGTTTCGAAATTACAAAAATATTACAAAATTTTATTGAAATTCAAAATTTTATAAAAAATTTAATATCAAAATTTTTAGAATTTTTATAAAATTTTGAATTTCAATAAAATTTTGTAATATTTTTGTAATTTCGAAACTTTAGTGAAAACTTCTGTGAAACTACAAAATTCAAGTGGAATTTTTATTCGAATTGTTATCAAACTTTTAATGAAATTTCGAATTTTTATTGCAATTTAGTAAATTCACTGAAATTTAAAAATTCGAATTTTCACTAACAATTAAAAATTGTACAAGAAATCACATTGAAATTCAGTCAAAATTCAAAGTTCAATAAAATTACAAAATTTCACCCAAAAATTTGAAAATACGCTCAAATTTCAAAATTTCACTCAAATCTCGACATTTTAAAATTCACACAAGAAGAAAACCTAAAATTTGATTTTTCATTAAAAATATTTAAAAAAAATAAAATTAGAGAATTATTAGAAAATTTTAATTTAAATTTTCTAAAATGTATTCACATTTAAGATAAAGTCGAGCAACTATAATAAATTATAAAATAAATCTTTAACCTTCAGGTTTAAAACCTAACAGACCAGTTAATACTTTAAAAACTTCTTGAAAAAAACATAATAATAATGAATAATCCCCTACTACTTTTTAATTTCAAGTGTTTAGTTAAATAATTAGAAATTGCCAGTAAAACAATTTTTTCGTACTTTAGACATGACGACTAGAGAAATAACTAAAAAAAGTAAGAAAATAACTTTAAGGAAATTGTTAAGAAAGAAAATACAAAAAAAAGGCTAGTAACACGCTCTTGGTAACAGAAGTAAATGTACTCGATGAACATTTTAAGACGTTTTTTTCTTAGCAGCCAGCCAAGTTAACTCAATAACAAGTGAAGCTTTAAAAGATGTACCAAAACCAAGAAAAGAAAAAACTTAAGAAACATTTTAAAAGAAAAATACCTTTCAAAAAACAAAATATATATAAAGCAATAAACAAAATGAAATGAAACATTTCTAAATATAGAGAAATAAATAAATTCACAATCATATGACTCACAATTTTGTTAAATGTATTTAACAAAAAATAATGCAATAAACAAAAAAAAAGCCGGTATATGAATGAAAAAGAGACAGATTTATAAGTAAATTCTTTAGAAATAACGAAATCAAATTAATCATAAAAGAAAACATGAACTAATTAAAAAATTTAAAGGATTAAAGGAAAATCAATTAGTTACTGAACTATTTAATTAAATGAAAGTCATCCATTGAAAATTTTTAATATATTTTCAGCTACATGTAGTTTCCATTGTGGTTTTTATTATTGTTGCTGTATGTATGACATCATTATCTGTTAGCAGAATGAAAAAAATATGATTCATAACAAACAAATAAAAAGTAATAATGCTAAATAATAATAAAACGAATGGAATAAAATAGAAGGAAAAAAGTGTATCTAACAAAGTCGACAAAAAAATAACGTGTCACTAGGCGTTTAAAACAACACACTTACAAACTAACAAAACAAACAACAAATTTTTACTTTATTTGGAAAAAAATACCTAAAACCTCATTCAGGACTCAAGGAAAGGCAAATAACGCCCTTTGATCTTCTACAAAAGTCCAAATTTCTAGTTTAAAAAACAATATTCTATTTAACTAATTTCTCTAGTATTTTCTGCATTTAGTTGATAACCAAACAAACAAACAAACATGCTTTATGTATGATCAACTTGTGATTAGATTAAATAAACAAATGAAAAACCTCCAACAGTTTAAAATTTATAACAACAATTTAAATAAACCAAACAAAAAGCTGCAACAATTGTTTAATTAACGAATAAGAAACAAAATGAAAATTGACATGTAAAAACAAATATTACATGATGTGACGCATTCTACAGACCATCAAAAAAAGCACCAAACACTCAATGAAATGTATTTAAATCAAACTGGCGATGGAATCTCCTCCGTATCAAAGTTTAAATTTAAAAATTGTAATATAAACTTGAAATTTAATAACTGCGTAATATGATTCCAAGCGATAACAGTTTTAAATTGCAATTTAATTTAATTTCGAGGGGAATTAATTACAATTCAAATAACAATTTTCAAACAAATTAATTACTTTTGTGGGAAAACTTATGAAAACAAACTTATTTCAAATTATTTTAATATTCTTCATATTTTGAGAATTTTCTCAAATTCGAACTTATGTTCGAAATAAATACTCTTTATAATGTGGAAGAATTCATGGGATTTTGTTTCCTCTTCTATACCTAAAGCACTTAAAAGGTAACAAACTCCCGGGTAATAATTGTTTATAATTGGCATGATAATGTTTGTTCATTTAAGAATTTCGAGAACATTTTCAATGTTCGAAAATTATATCTAAATTACAAGGATTCTTTAAAAACCATTTTCTTTTAAACAAAATTTCTTACATTTTACAATTTCGAACATAAAAATTTTGAAAATTATTTAAAAATTTCATAAATTTCCAATTTAAATGTTTTTATGAAGATATTTTCAAAAAAAAAAAGCTTACTTGAAGAATTTTCGAAAATTCGAACTAATGTTCGAAAATATTTTGAAGTCAATTCTAGCATTATTCAAATTTGTACAAAAAACATTTAATATTTTCAAAATAAATGTAATTTTAAGGTATTTTTCCAAAACTATTTTAGAAAATTCGAACTTAAATTCGAACATACACTTTATAAAAATAAATTTTGTTAAAAAAATGTTAAATAATATATACTTTTCGAAATCAAAAGTGCTTTTCGATGATGGTCTGTAGCTAGAAAAATGTTTCATATATCCAATGTAAACCAAATGGCATTTAACTTAATCAAAAGAAATAATTCATTACAAAAAAAAAAAACTTACCCAAACCATATTTGTAGAAAATATCCTCCACCGATACAATATTTGGTTGTTGTGCATTCGTAGATGTTTTTGTTGTAGTAACAGTCGAAGAAGTCTTGGGCTTTGTGTCGACAACAACGGGAGTTGGTGTTTCTGTTTTTGTTTCTGGAACTACTGGCGCCTGTGTTGCTGGTGATGGTGGTGGCTGAGTTTTAACCGGTTCCGGTACAATCGGAGCTGGTTTAGCCACGGGAACTGGTGTGGGTTCTTGAATAGGAGCCGCAGCAGTCTTTTGTTCGACTGGTTTAGTTGGTATTTCAGCTTGAACAAAGTCTTCATCATCGTCCTCGACATCCAGGTCGGTAGTGGGTAAGTTTGTCACTGCTGCTTTCATTTGTGTGGGAAGTTTAGCGGAAGCCTGTGAATCGGGAGTAGCGGTGCGCTCTTCCTTAAAGTCGCCCAAAAGATCTTCGGAGGATATGAATTTCTCATTGTCCTGTTCTTTTAAAGCATCGGTAGCAGGTATTTTCTTAACCGGTGAGGGATTATAAGAAATGGAAGGAGAATCGTTGTCTGAATCTTTGCTAACGGCGGCAGCGGCCGTTGAAGTTTTACCAAATGTCGTCATGGGAGCATTGTCGTCCATGAAGTTGTTGAAATTGTTATTGGCAGATTGCACATTATCAGCCAACGGAGCAGAGGCCTCAAACTTACTATCACCACTGCCCAAATGTGAACCGAAAAGATCATCGACTGCCTGGGCAGCCTTCTTCTCAATATCCTTGGCCTTGTCGCCAGCCGCGTTCATAAAACCGCGTTCGGCATTCATGAAATCATTGGTGGCAGCAGCCACACCTTGCTTAGCTGCATTGCTGGTTTGACCGAAGAAATCTTCCAACTCATCTTTAGATTGTGAAAATTTTGCATCCAATTGTTCCTGGGCCTCTTTGGCTCCAGCCGACATACGTTGTACAAAAGTCTGTGGATCTACATGTTCAAAATCCATTTCCTTTTGGTCGTTGCCAAAACTTTGCTCAGTGTGTGAGTTATCATCTTGACGTCCTCCTCCCCCACCCAGGTTTCCTAGTAAATCCTGACCCACTTGTTTGGCTGCTTCACTTGAATGACTGAAGATGTCATCAGCTGTGGCTGCAGCTTCCTTTTTCAAATCGGTAAAATTAAAATCCATTTTTGTAGAATAGAGAAAAAGGATGTTTTTTCTTTCGTTTGTCCAATTGGTTGTGAAAATTTATTTTTCAACGAAAAGTGACGTATGGGGTTTTTATCACACTTTTCACACACACACCTCGCTCTGGAAAAAAACTCTCTTTATTCAAATTGTATCTCTCACGCTTCTTTAAGAGGACTCTTTTTTGTTTTTTTTTTCTTGTGTCAACTTTTCTTTTGAATTTCACAATTTTTCCAAATAATTCTTGTTTAATCACAAATTATTTTTAAAAATATACTTTTATAATACTTTTTTGTTCAAATACAAATGTTTGTTAAATAAATTACAAATTTATATTGCGGCTCCTTTTTGTTTGAAAATAACACAATTTTTTCGACTTCGCGTAATGATGATGGTTGCACTTCAAAACCAAATTGTAAATGATTCAAATATGTACGCAGTGCTTTTTCATCTGCTTCTTCTTTCATGTAGTGAGTGGGGTTCTCTTTTTGTTTGTGTATATATTTTTTGAGCTTCACAATAAATTTATTTATTTGTAAATTTATTTTGTATATATTTTATTTATACAGGTTGATTTATATTTTTGTTCTAGGAAAGCCAAGAATTTTTTGTGTAATTTAAATTAATTTTATTATAATAAATATATTCATGTTTTTCTTTCTGCAATTTACTTTGAAATTTGAAAAGCCCTTTTTTCCGGCTCAAAAGCTGTTTTTCCCTTTTTGCAATAATGAAATGTCAAAAAAGAACAGAGTTGTTATAAAACGGCAAATAAGAGCTTTTTCAGTGTTGGTAAACGGTTTTTAAAATAGCCTTTTCGAGTGTTGGAAAATGCCGACTGAGGTGAGTTTACACACTGCATTATTATGCACCGTGTTATCGACAATTTCTCAGATTCTAGCGATTTGAAGTATTTTTGGCGTTTTTTTTTTAATTAATTGAAAAAAAAAATACTAAAAACCCGAATAGAGAGATAAAGTTAGTTAGTTAGTTAGTTTAGTTAGTTTATTAGTTTAGTTAGTTTAGTTAGTTTAGTTAGTTTAGTTAGTTTAGTTAGTTTAGTTAGTTTAGTTAGTTTAGTTAGTTTAGTTAGTTTAGTTAGTTTAGTTAGTTTAGTTAGTTTAGTTAGTTTAGTTAGTTTAGTTAGTTTAGTTAGTTTAGTTAGTTTAGTTAGTTTAGTTAGTTGAATTAATTAGGTTAAAAAGTCTACTTTATCTACTTTTGAAAAAAAGTCGACTTTTGAAATTTTGTGTTTTTTGAAAAGTCGGCTATTCAACTCTTTCCGACAAAATGTCGATTATTTTAAATTCGATTTTTATAGAAACCTGTTAGTTACGAGTTAGGTTTACTTTTTAAAGAAATGAAAGAAACCCTATTTTATTACTTATTGTAAGAAATCGCTAAAATTCTTATTCTTCCCGATAAATTCAATCACGAAATTGTTAGATTATCAACACTAGTGCGTTACTTGACAGAAGTATGTTACACGAAGAGGATAATGGCACCTCGCAATCTACAACAAAATTTGACAACGCCCGCCTGTTGTTATTGGCTTTGTTGCATTTTAAACAACAACAAACACATAAATCTGACAGTTTTATTATATACAGAAAACGAACAAAACAATAATCAGCTGTTTGAGTAATATTACCTTGTTCCGTCTGCACTGGTGTGTAGTTTTTTTTGCTCAGTCGGGCTAGTCCGTCGTTATAGAGTTTTAGTCATTTGTTGGTGGCTTTTTTTTTTGGATAAGAATTTCTTGTTTAATAGAATTCTTGCTAATTAAGAGTAAAGTGTCTAATAAAATTGTTGTTGCTTGGTTTGGTGTGTGTTTGCGGTGGTGACGACAGACAGAAATTGAAAAAATAAAATGGGAAACCTTGACGGTGGTACTACTTTTGCAGAAAACGGCTTAACAGCATCACCAGCAGCAGGCAGTGGCGGCTGCTCCAGTAGTAGTACCTTAACAAATAATGCAGCTGAAATAGAACAACAAATCCAATTTGATAGGGAGCTGCATGAGAAAAAATTTGCAGCACCGGCATACAAGGAAATACGCACACGAAAAAATGGTCTCAAGGCTAATGGACGAGTGGTGACCATGAACGGTAATGGCATTAAGGTAAATAAAAATATGGGACGTGTGTGAAACAATCAAAAAATTTGCATATCAAATTAAGAAATGAAAGTAAAAATTGTATGGAATGAATGAAGAATATGTTTGAAAGTGTGTTAAGAAATTAAAAAAAAACCTATAAATTTGTTAACTTGTGTTGGTGGTGTGATTTTAATGATAGAATCGGGAGTTGCCAGATAATGTTATGATAAAAAAGGTGTTTAAATGATAAGCTCTAATGCTAATAATTAACAAATATTTACAATTTTACTGTCGAACTTTTATCAAAACTGTTTAGACAAATAGAAACAAGTGAGATTTAAAGTGCAGTGTTTTTGTTTTTATTTAGAAATTATGCTACACAAATTGTCTGGCATCTTTTTGGGCAGCAGTGTTTTTTTTCTTTACGCGTTTTAAGCGCTGCTACTGCGAAGCTATAAAAAAAGGCGTGCTTGTTTTGTGTGTTTTTCGATTGTTCTTAGATAAAAATTTTAAATAATTAATATTCCTAAAAACAAACAATACATTTTTATATGGAACTTGTTTAAAATTCTATAAGACAACATTTTTGCATATTTTTTGGGTTGATTTTTAAAAACAACAAACTTCAGTTTATGTTTTTGTTGTTGTTTTTTTCTCATTGGAAAGTTATTTTCATTTTGACATTTAGAAAATGTTCTATTTTATAGTACTTTAGTGTGACCAGGTGGTTGTTATTAATAATGTTCATTTTAATCCTTTTCCTAGCAGACGACTAGTAAATTCACAATGTTAACAGCAAGTTTTACTTTAAAAATGAGGGATCTCTCGACCCTTTTGTGACACCAATTAGCTGCTAATAATAAGTGTTAATGGCCATTTAACTAGAAGCTAAACTAGGGCTACCAGAATACTAATGAAGAACAGAGGAAGTTTTCTCAGTTGCTCTACTTCCTAAAACAATGAAGGACGAGATATGAGACTTCTAGTACTCCTTGCGGAGAGTGTAGGGTAAATTTTACTTGCAAATTTCAAAAGATTTGTTTTTGGTTAAAAGTTTTCATATATAGTCTCAAAATTTATGACTCAATATTGAACTGTGCGAGTTTTTAAAATAAATCTTTGAAATCGTGATGAGAATTCTTAAATAATATTGGAAAATTCTGACTTATGTTCGAAAAAAAGTTTAAAGCTGTTTAAATAAAATAATCCATAAATCATCAAGATTCATACAATTTTCTATTCAAAATATTTTAAAAAATTTCATGGGGTTTTTTAATGTTCTAAATTTAAATTTAAACTTAAGACTTGAATTGACGCTCGAAATATACTGAAAGATTAAATAGAATTTTTCGAAAATAACTTATTTTGATTTAGTTTGAAAATTTTTCATGAAAAATTTATAATTTAGAACTTTGTATTTAAATGAATAACATTATTTTTTCGTTCTCTTGCCCCTATAACAAATATTTTCAACAATTCCTTCTTACTTTTTTAATTAAAAAAAATCGAAATTGTGCTAAGTAGAATGAAGTGAGAACATTTATTAATTGCACTAACATTAACAAACAAAATTCCAAAATTTTTTTTAAACTGCTGTACATTTTTCGTTATCAATTATCTACAGCCATGTGTGATTCGTTAATATTTCTTGCGTTCATATAAAATCGATAAGAAATGATTGAATAACGAGCGTACCTTCCACCTTATCAGTTGCAGTTTTATTGTTTTTATTATATTTTTTTTTGTACATACCACTGGGATTTTTGAAACAGAAATACGATGAATCATAGAGTATATACAATATACCCACAATTTGTTTATAAAAAATAACCTAAACAATTAAATTAAGTACCTTAAATAATTAAAATATTTCTTTTATAAATTTAGTTAATTAGTCATTGTCTTTAAGCCATAAAATTAGAACATTTACCATTTAATTTTGCATTGATAGTTTTGTTATTAGGTGTTGTTTTTCATGTAAATATTTACAGGGTCATTGTTTATAGGCTATTATATACTTAGGTATAAAAACTATTTATTTAAGTTTGCCAAAAACTTTGTGTTTTTGTATTTCCGTTTTAATTTTGAAGCTTGAAATGTTGACATTCTTAAATAGTTGAAAATATTGTTTCAAAATATATGTATATACATACCTACTAGTAAGGTACATGTATAGTTGCTCCAGAGACTGTTCATTTTAGTTTAGTTATTTTATATACCAACAAAATTTGGTAATAAAGCTTATCTAATCGCATACGTAACCATAATAACTTTTGTCCCTACTCTTAACATTACTTTTGCAGTTTATGTAGTTTTAACTATTGTATATTTTATAAAATAACAAGTGTATTAATTTTTAATTCAAAAAGCTTGAATATTCATTGTTTATTTTAAATTGTTAAATAAATCTTGCCTACAATTGCCTAATTTGATCTAAAAGTCACCCTTTTTCCAATTAGCTAATTCGTTGTAAATAAACATTTAAATGAATGTTTATTTCTGTATGTTTTGTTTTAACTCTAACTGATCATTATCTAAAGCATTGATGCGTGCCTATTAGTTAATAACTAAAAACTAATTTATAATCAATAATTTTAGTTAATATGATTTAAATTGTAGGGCAGTTGATTTTTTCTAATTCAATCGCTTCTATTTTATTAGTTATTTAATATTCTTGTTATTTTTTTATTGACTAAAGAAAACATACTTTGTATGTGCACTGATTTGACAAATATTTTTATGTATATGTCTAGAACAATATAGATTTTGTTGTTTTGCTAATAGAAACAATATTTACTATGTATAGTGACCACTTTAACTCAAATGAACTATTGACATTTTTAAATTAATTAACTGTATACATTTCGTAATAGAAATCTGTACACAAAAGTATGTAGAGTAGTTGAAATATGAATATATTTAAATGAACAGATTTAAAAAAAATATTGCATCATTGAGGTGTGCGTTTTTTACGCTTTTGAATATAAGAAATATTAATTTGTTTGTAGATAGAAAAATAGTTTTAATTTTGTACCAGTCTGAGAACTCAAGTTTTTTTTTTTTTGCCTGGGAAAACAAGTAAAATCTTATTCACATTTTAACGACAACTATATCTCTAATACGGAACAGAATATCTCAAACTCAGTCATAGCTGTGATAACCAAAAGTTTTTTAATCAAAAAGAGTTCTAGGCAACTATGGGTTATTGCAACAAAAGAAGGCAACGGCACTTTTTGTTGTCACCTTTGACAATAGCTTTAAATCCTCATATTAAGCCAATCTTCGGACAGTCTTTAACATATACTAGTTTTAAGAGGATTAATAGGTTAGTTAGTGAACCATTACTGGCTGTATGAAAATTGTCTGTTCTAAACTGTGTTCTAAATGTTCTTCTGGCAGAAATATCTCCTATTAAACGAGCTGCGAATTGGCTAAGGTACTATAACAAATCGGGGGATAAATGCATGTATAAGTATATACTGACAGCAAAGCTGCTATCAAAAATCTATCGGGTGTCTTCACTACATCTAGGTTAATCAAATAATGCGGAATATCTCCAAATGACCTAGCTATGAATAGCGCGATGTTGGATGAGGAAAAAAATCGACGCCTTTATTGGTATCTCTCTTACAAATTGTAAGACAATTCTTCTAAATGAAATTTATGGGAAAGCCCAAATCAGGTGGTTCAGTGAAACCAGATCTCGAGGTCTATCTGGACTCTTTATGTTGCTCTCAGATCGAGACTGTTCATAAGCTTTCGAAGAGAGCACATGAGAACGCTTGTATCAGTAATTACAGGACACTGTGTCATGGACACCCATTCTAGGAGATTAGTCCTTGGATATAACGACTACTGTAGAAGTTGTCATAATAAAGAAGAAGATGATAAGGTATTGCATCTACCTTGCTATTGTCCTACGTCCATTAAAAGCAGGGAACATAACTTCGGTGCTTCCATTTTGTCAGGCATGGAAGAGCTTTCTAGGTCTAAAGAATATCCTATGCTGCATAAATTAAACCGCCTGGTTTAGTTCTGGAAGCAGAGGGTGCTATCAGAATACTCTCCTAAGACCGCAAGGGTAACTCAACGGGACCAAATTTAATAGACCCAAGTGAGCTGCTTATAAGGCAGCTGCCCTCGATACCTAACCTAAAATAAGGTCTAAGGTAGATATAGATAAAAATATTGAAGTTCTTATAACTACAACTTTTTGTACATTAAGTCCCAGTGAGACAGCTAAGTTCCAGAATTCATTGAAATGTTGTTAGTATGCGGCTAATTTCACTTAATACTTTTAAGTTCAAACCTATCAACTATAACAAATGGACCAAAAGGACCCAAGTGTGCGTCTTTCGCAGCCTACAAAACATTGTCGTTTTCAATTTATGTCCAGTTTTTGCTTAAGGTCCTCATAAAACCACCACATACATTTACTTCCTTGTTCATAATAAGTTATCAAAGGTTTATAGAACAAATTTCGTATGAAAAACTGTCTTATAAACTTTTGGAAAATTGTTATGAATAAGACCCTTAATCGATTAGAAGAACTTCTAATAAGAACTTCTAATAATCTCGTAACATTTTGAAAATAATTTCAAAGTTATCGAGTATTTTCAATGTTCTATAACTCGTATTTGGGGATTCACACTCAAGTTTGTATTTTTAAAACAGAAAAACAAACTTGTTATTAAGAAATGCTTTCAAATAAACTTATTTCTTATTTTAAAAAAATTTTCTAATTTTTACCATCTCTTGCCCGGAAAATAAACAGATCTAATATCAATCTACTTGTTTTATTTAAGATGTTTCTAGTGATATTATATTATTCTAGTTTATTTTCACTATTTTGTTAGATTAGTTAGGTTTTTATGTTTTAACAACAATTGCACTTAACACTTTGCTGCTAATAGACATATAAAAGTAAAATATTAACAAACAAACATGTGTTTAACATTTGTACAAGTACACAATGTACCGAACATTTATTCCATTTAACTAAAAACTATTTCTTAGTTCAAAATAAAATTTTAAAATGCCACAAATAAAAGTTTATAATAAAGTAAATGTTTATTTACTTTCTGCCATTACAACTAATATTTATACCCTACACCACTTTAGTGGGGAGGGTATATTGGATTTGTGCTGATGTTTGTAACGCACAATAATATTGGTCCTATACCCACCTTAAAGTATACCAATCGGCTTAGAATCATTTTCTGAGTCGATTTAGCTATGTCCGTCCGTCTGTCCGTCCGTCCGTCTGTCCGTCCATGTAAACCTTGTAATCAAACTACAGGTCGCAATTTTGATGATAATTCAATGAAATTTAGCACATGATCTTCTATTGGCCCAGGGACGAAGCCTATTGAAAATGGTTAATATTGGTCCAATATTTCACCTAGCCCCCATACAACTGAGCCCCCGAATAGGGCTTGTAAACCTTGTAATCAAACTACAGGTCGCAATTTTGAAGATAATTCAATGAAATTTGGCACATGATCTTCTATTGGCCCAGGGACGAAGCCTATTGAAAATGGTTAACATCGGTCCATTTTCTCATCTAGCCCCCATACAACTGAACCCCCGAATAGGGCTTGTAAACCTCGTAATCAAACTACAGGTCGCAATTTTGAAGATAATTCAATGAAATTTGGCACATGATCTTCTATGGTAGCGGAGACGAAGCTTATTGAAAATGGTTAACATCGGTCCATTATTTCACCTAGACCCCATACAACTGAAAACGACGAATAGGGATTTTAAGTTTATAATTATGTTTAATATACTCGTATCTCGACAAAAAGCTGCAAAACCAAGTTCTATACTAGCCTTAATGACTCGCATGAATTTTATAATTATAGGGTCTCATTTGACCATAGCCCCTATACAAATCCCCCTTCAAAATTTGACTTAAATGTCAACAATTTTATTCAACAATAAATGTCTTAAGTATATGTATCTGACACAAGTCAACTTAAATGCTTTATTATGAAAACTAAATCACATTTTATTTTTGTAACAGGTGTAGGGTATTATATGGTCGGCCTCGGCTGACAATAATTTCTTACTTGTTACTTTATGTGGCCATTACAATTATTAACAAGTGTTTACATTGTTCATTATATGCTGTCATTTTTAGACTCAAATAAAATATTGGTTATTTAGGAAAATTATAGGGAAAATGTTTATAAATTTTTTGAAAAATTAGTAAATTTTTACTTTGCTTTAAAAAAATGTATATTTTAAAGCAATAGTAAACTACATACTATTTAATTATATGCAGTAATTTAAATAAATTTAAATTATTTTTATTATTTTAAACTCAATAACGTACTATTTTGCATGGAAATAATTCTTATTTTTCTTGGAAAATTTTATTTATTTTATAATTCATTCATTATTTTGCTTCTTTTCAAAATGCAGTTTATATACAATTTGAATTTTCCACATTTTGTAAAGAATTTTGTTTTTAAACGTTTTTAATTGATTTCATAGCATTTCCTATTAGTAAACTAAGACTAGTTTGCTATTTGAATACTATTTGTAAAACTTTATTAAATATTCTTTATTTATTTCCTATAACACCTCCTCTGCACTTAACTAGAACTGTAAAAACTTAACAAAAAAACTTGCAATCTAATTGCTGCGCTAATAAACATTAAATATTTACAATAATTTTGTTATTTTATATTATATATACATGGTTCAGCAAAATAAACAATATCCAAACAATAGACAAAAAATACTATTAAACAACCACTAACTCATCATAAAATTGTTATCGTAAAATGACTCAAATTATTTTGTATAAAAAAAAAACTTAAAAAAAGATACGAAAATATGTATAAAGAGAGAGTGGCGTGTTTTTAGCTAAATATTTATTATAAATGTTGTATATAAACAATTACGTATGATGAGTTGAAATAATTTTGTTTTTCTGCGTAAAATTACTAACAGTGATTAAAGTACATACCTTCATATGTACGTACATTTACCGCCACAAAAAATAATTTCCTTTTTTTTTGTACGACTCTTTTTGTTTGTATACATTTCATTAATATTCAAACCTTGTAACATAGATTTTGTTTCATTTTTGTTTGCTTATAACACGTTTTTTTAATGATTTTATTTTACATTTTTATTTGGATGTTGTTGCTGTTTAGATAAAAAAATAGCAATTAAAAAATTAATATTATGAAATATTATATTGTATCCATGATATTATCTTTTTATTTGCATGTGGATAAGAACACAAACATATTTATGAATATCTATTTATTTTATTTATGATGACATGTTTGTTATTTGTGGTAAATGAACATAAAAAGATTTTATCACTGTCTCGTCCGTGATATTTGAGCTGTATAGCAACAATAATAGTGCATTGCTCTGTTGCAATGAGTCTAAAATAATCTTAATAAATTTACAAAATCGGTTTTAACAAATTTTGTTGAATTTATTGAAAAGGCTTTTTTTCTTGAAAAAGATTTTTTTTGAAAAAGCTTTTTTTAAGTTTTTATTGAAAAAGCTTTTTTAAAGCTTTTATTGAAAAAGCTTTTTTTTATGCTTTTAATTGAAAAGGCTTTTTTAAAACTTTTTATTAAAAGAGCATTTTTAAGCTAAAAAGCTTTTTATTGAAAAGCTTTTTTAAGCTTTTCATTTAAAGAGCTTTTTAAGGGAATTTATTATAGAGCGTTTTTACAGCAATTCATTAAAGAGCTTTGTTTAAGATTTTTATTAAAAGAGTCTTGTCAAAGATTTTTATTAAAAGAGCTTTGTTAAAGCTTTTTATTAAAAGAGCTTTGTTAAAGCTTTTTATTAAAAGAGCTTTGTTTACGTTTTTTATTAAGATTAAAAATTACTTCTTTAAAGCCTTTTATTAAAACTTTAAAGTTTTTATTTAAAGCTTTTTATTAAAACTAAATAAAAAGTAAAATCCATTATTTTTAAATACAGATACTTTTTATATAAAAGTAATAAAGCTTTTTATCGGCGAAAAAACATTAAAACAAATTGAAAAACGTAAGCCCTTTCCAAACTAAAAAATAACTTTGTAAAAGCATTTTTATAATGAAAATTTAAGACCTTAACATAAGTAGAATTTTAAACACCCTACATTTTATATTTTCAAAACTAAACTCAAATCATTTCCCTTCTCTTTCAGTCCAATGGCTACTTTCCTCTTAAGAATGGCGGCACAACCACCACAGAATATGGTGTGGCCTCAAAGCCCTCGGCTGCCGAACGTAAGCTAACACCCGCGGAAGAACACTTTAAAAAGACCTCATTTGAAGAGGTACCCTTACACACAGCCTGCTTTACCTATTTAGGTTTTTATTTACTCATGATATTGGGCTACTTAAATCAATTGCTGTTCGTACCCAAAGTTGCCAAGGAGGAAAATCGTGAGGGTTACGTTACTCTCTATGATGCATTTGAAAGTTTCTATTCGCGTTATGTGTATCGTCGCGTTAGAGACTGTTGGAATCGTCCCATTTGCAGTGTGCCTGGTGCCGAATTAACCTTAAAAGATCGTGTTACACATGATTATGGTTGGAGTTTTGAGTTTACAGGCACTGAGACTAGATGCCTTAATTTGGGGTCTTATAATTATTTGGGTTTTGCTGATAACTCTGGCCCTTGTGCTGATAATGCTGAGAAGACTACCAGGGAATTTGGTTTAGCTCTCTGCAGTCCACGTGTTGAGCTGGGTACTACTCAGTTGCACAACGATTTGGAAAAGTTAACCGCCCGTTATTTGGGCGTAGAAGATGCTATAGTCTTTGGCATGGGCTTTGCCACAAATGCTCTTAATTTGCCTTCTCTCCTCTCGCCTGGTTGTTTGGTAGTAAGTGATGAGAAAAATCATGCCTCTATTATCTTGGGTATTCGCTTGTCGGGTGCCACTACTAAAGTCTTTAAACACAATAATATGAAAGATTTGGAACGTGTTCTAAGATCGAGTGTTGTAAATGGCAATACTAAAGATGGTGGCAAACCATGGAAGAAAATCTTAATTATTGTTGAAGGTGTATTCAGTATGGAAGGTTCAATTGTACGACTGCCCGAAATAATCGCCTTGAAAAAGAAATATAAGGCTTATTTGTATTTAGATGAAGCGCACAGTATTGGTGCGATGGGTCCAAATGGTGGTGGTGCCTTGGATTATTTTGGTGCTGATCCCAAAGATGTTGATATTCTAATGGGTACATTCACTAAGAGTTTTGGTAGTGCTGGTGGCTATATTGCTGGTTCAAAGGTAAGTTTTAAATATTAAGCAGAAAAGCTTTATTTTTTCCAAAAAATTCTTTATCAACAAGATTAATTCACAGAAAGTTTTTTAACTAATTTTTTTTAAGTATTTCAAAAAGTTTTAACGAGAAAGCTTTTATAAAAACTTTTTTTAACGAGAAAGCTTTCTTAACAAAAAAGCTTTTTAATAAAAAAAACTTTCTTAACAAAATTAAAGAAAGTAAGCTTTTAACTTAATCTTAATATAGGACATTTAAATTGCACAAGTTTAAATTTAAAGCCTAATTCGTCAAAGTTTAGCGAGATTAAGCATATTTTGAATGGTGGAATTTTAAATGTTTTTGGTGTTAGTGAAACGTGGTTGAATGATGCAGTCTCTATTGGGGTAGCTGATATTCCTGGTTATCTTTGTTATAGGAATGATCGAGCATATGGAAGAGGAGGTGGTGTAGCCTTATACATTTCTAAGTACATTGAACATAAAGTAGTTTATAAGAGCAATAATTATGGAGTTGTTGAGTATTTATTTGTTGAGCTTCTTTATAGTGGTAAAAAAGTGTTAGTAGGTGTTGTTTATCTTCCGCACGGAGATTTTGAATCCTTTGAGAGAGAAGTTTCAGATTTGGTTGTTCATTATTCGCATATTTTAATTATGGGTGACTTCAATAACAATATGTTTGACCCGTTTAAGTCCTCAAGAGTACGTAATATATGTGATAGATTGGGCCTTGCTCCGATTCATAATATGATGCCAACACATTTTGATATTCGGTATAAATCTACATCTTTAATTGATTATTTTTTGGTATCGTCGCCTGAGTTAGTTGTTAAATCTGGACAATTTCAATGCCCAAGTATAACGCGGCATTCATTTATTTTTCTTTCTATTAGAACTATACTGTTTAATACTGAACAATATTATGAGTATTTTGATTATAAAGCAGTTAATATTGATTCTATTAATGCAAAAATATCTGAATGTAATTTCAATGATATATATTTAACAAATTGCGTTGATGAACAGGTGCAGATCTTAAATGGCAATTTAAGGCTGTTACATTCTCTTGTCCCTTTAAAACGGAGAAAAATACGAATACAGTAGTTTTCCGATTTAACGACCATTCAATTCTACGAACATCGCATTTAACGAACAAGCAAATTTTTGCTATTGAGTACCTTAAATAACGAACAAAAATTGTTTTTGTACTCTGTTTAACGAACTAATAAAAATATTATTATTTAAATGAAAATAAAATGACATTTATCAAAAATAAAAAATAACCTAAGTTGTAGCAAAAAACTATACCGTTGTTTTAAGTGGTGCTTTTATACCCAAAATGGTAACACATTCTGGGTCCTTATTAAATTCTAAGACGATGTAGCCATGTCCGTCCGTCTTTCACATAATGACTTTAACGCTCATTACACGCTTAACAACACGAGTACGACGATGAAATTCGATACAAACATGTTCTTAACCGAAATCTCTAACAAATTTTATGGGAGTCTATAATTGACCCTACCCCATATCAGGCCCCATTCAGAAAATTACTTCAACGCTCATTACTCGCTTAAAAATACGAGTGTAGCGATGAACTTGGAGAAATAACTTTAACGCTCATGAATGAATTAAAAATACAGCGATGAAATTCCACACAAATATGGTTTGAAGGTGGTTATATAAGATTCTGAATTTTGTGTTTTGTGCTATTTTATAAAAAAAAGAATTAATTTTTATAAAAGACATTTAAAAAATATTTTATGTACCTATTTTTAATTGTTTTCCTACCAAAAACCCACGTTTTAGTTAGTACTGCATATAACGAACTTTTCAATTTTACGAACAGGCCTGACAACATATATGTTCGTTAAATCGGAAAACTACTGTACATAGTGATGACTGGATAAATAATCCAGAAATTAAATATTATGTATCACTAAGGGCGGGTTTCTTACTACTCAGTTAAACTAGGCTTAACTTGCTGTTAGATTAAACTCGGAACAAATTTAGGCGGACTTTAATCGATGATTGTGTTTTTCAGTTATGGATTTATGTTCAGTTAACTTTGTTAGTATTGCCAACTTTTCACTCAAAAACATAAACAATGAACAGCTGTTTTTTGCAAATAATACTTTTGTAAAATGAAAAATTTTGGAAAATTGTTAAATAAACATTTAAAACAATAATAAATAAAACAAAACAAATCAGAATATTGCAATTTACTTAAAATATTAAGTTTTTGTTCTTCCGAAATCATTGTTTCATTGTTTTTGTTAATTGTGTCTTCTCACTTATAACTTAAGTTTAATTGGCCAATAACACTCAGTTAAACTAAGATAATAAGTAACGTTACTGTTTACTGAAAAACACAAAACATATATTAAACTAGGTTTAAACAAAGAATGTAGATTATCTTTATCTGAAAAACCCGCCCTAAGGGATCTTGCTTATACTACATATTATCGTAATAAAACAGATGAGAATTGGAAGGTTTTTTGTCGCTATAGGAACAAGGCAAAATCAATTATTAGGAAACATAAGAAAATAGCTCATTACTTAATGTTTGATCATAAAAGCAGTAAGGAAATTTGGATGATTCTAAATAAGAATGGAGTTGGACGTCCTGTGGATCATTTTGAGATAGCTGATCCTAATATTATAAATAATGCATTCTTATCCAATCAAATTTGTGATGGTATTGATTTTGTTGATGTTTCTAACATTCCTTATGATGGCTTTTCCTTTAGATCAGTTAGTATACTGGAGTTATTTACAGCTTTTGATTTAATTAAATCTAAGGCTGTAGGTTTTGATGGTTTTTCGCTGGAGTTTCTTAAATTATTGTTGCCAATGATTAGTAATTATGTATTACATTTAGTTAATACGATTTTAATGACCTCCAATTTTCCTTCGTTTTGGAAGATTGCAAAAATTGTTCCCATTAAAAAAAATAGCAATGTACTTGGTATTGATGATTTGAGACCAATTTCAATATTGCCAATATTATCAAAAATGGTTGAGCATCTTATAAAAATACAACTTGTTGATTATATAAATAATAAAGCATTTCTGCACGATTGTCAATCAGGTTTCAGGTGTAATCGAAGTGCTACATCATTGCTCATTGGACTGACTGATAATATTAGAAAAAACATTTCCAGTAAGGGTCCTTGTGTTTTGCTATCTTTAGATTTGACCAAGGCTTTTGATAGGGTGAATCATTCACTAATAATTCATAAATTATATAGATATTTTGGATTTTCTAGGTCTGCTTGCAATTTAATAGCTTCATATCTTGCGGGTAGAAAACAATATGTTGTTAGTAGTGGTTGCAGTTCGGGATTGCTTCCTGTGTATAGTGGAGTTCCGCAGGGATCTGTACTTGGGCCTTTGCTTTTTATTATGTTTGTTGATGATTTATATGATAAAGTATCCAGTAGTATATGCCAGCCTTTTTCGTTTGCTGATGACGTGCAGCTTCTTTTTAAAGGTGATTCGATGTTTCCTGAAGTTTTACAAGCCTCAATTGATCATACTGTTGATTTGTTATGTAACTGGATGTCTGATAATTGTCTTTCTGTTAATCCTTTCAAAACTAAAGCGATGCTATTTGGTGATAGTGGTAATAATAACTTCACTATTGTTTTAAATAATAATTTTATTGAATTTGTTGACAAAATTAAATGTCTTGGTATATTTATTGACACGAAATTGACTTTTGATAGTCATGTTAATTCCGTAATCTCTAAGGTTAATTTTATGCTTCGTAAATTGTATAGCTTAGATCTGCTTTTACCGTTTTATATTAAGGAACGTGTTATTCATGGATTAATAATGCCAATATTCTTATATGGGTTGGAAGTTTACTCTGGAACGTTAGGCTATATAATTAAGAGAGTTCGATTGGCATTCAATCGAGTTATGAGATATCTTTATTCTCTTAAGTTAAGCCAGCATGTCTCATGTTATGTTTCAAAATTTTTAGGTTTTACTTTTGAAGATTTTATAAAATTTAGATGCTTATTACATTTCTATAAAGTTTATAAGTTAAAAAATCCACAATATTTGGTTGAATTATTTGAATTTGGTAGATCTATTAGAAATAAACAGTTAAAAATTCCTATGTTAACGTCAATTTTAGAACGTTCGTTTTTAGTTAGAATATCTAGGGATTTTAACAAGTTGCCCATTTCATTAAGAGAATTCAATCTTTCCGTTTGCACTTATAAAAAAAAGCTTAAACAGTCTTTTGTGTAAATAATTGTTCCTGGTAGTAACTTTTTTTTTTTTGTATTCACGTTTTTTTTTGTATTTTTGTATTTTATACATATTTTATACGTATATGTTCTTCATTAATCCCAAATATGAATTAAATATGTTTTTCATTTGTGATTTAATTTTATCACTTTTAACATTTATGTTATGTATATTTTTATGTAAAAAAGGCACTTAAAACAAATAACTTGAAACACTTTTCTTATATTTGGCAAACATTTACAATTAATTAAAAGTTTTTTTTATTAACTAATGAAATTTTTGAAAATGGCGGAACGTTAGATTGCTAGGGAAAAAAAAAGGAGGGAATTTTCTTCTTCTTCTCTTTTTTGACATTTTCTTTTAATATTTGTATATGTATGCTTAATGTTGTGAAAAGTCAGAGTTGGAGATTGTGAATTGTGTCTTTGTTTGTTTTCTTATTGTTTTCTTATTTTTTAATCTAGTGTTATTAAAATAATGAAGAAAACTATATAAGTCTTAAATTAGTTTTTTTTGTTGTTAGTTTTTGAAAAAAAAGGAAATGAGCATTTATAGGTAATTTATTGTAATTTTTTTTTTTTTTTAATGTTGAAATGATTTGTTAATAAGGAGTAATTTGTTAATGATATTTAACTGAGTGATTTAAATTTTTTTGTTGGTAATTGTTTTCAAATACTTAAAACTCTATAATTATTGATATATATGCGTTGAATAACTTGTTTAAATGATACCTTGTCCATATGCTTGTTGATTTCTATTTGTATTAACTTTAAATTTAGTATTTTTTTTTTTTGCCTTAAAAAAGACTGCTTGTTAGATTTTATTTATATACACCATTAAATATAAAATTTACATATACTTCATTCAGCTCATCTCATTATATGCTAAAATGTCCTATATTATTATTATAATTATTTTTTTTACATTTTTTTAACTTTAATTTATATTCTTTATTTATTTACTTTTATTATTATTGTTATTTTATTAAAATTGAATGTTGTCTAATTAAGTAGTGTTATTGGATCCGATTATGGCCTTTGGCTAGGATTCTGTATAAGAATGAATAAACTAAACTAAACTAACAGGTTGTTAAACGAAAAAGCTTTTATAGAAACATATTTTTACCGAGAAAGCTTTTTTAACAAAAAAGGTTTTCTTAACAAAATTAAAGAAAGTTAGCTTTTAATGAACAGATTGTTTTCACAAAAGCCAAGAAAGGAAGCTTTTTAACGAAAAATACTTTTAACACAAAAAGCTTTTTAAGAAAAGCTATGTTAACAGAAAAAGTTTCTTAACACAGATGGCTTTAAATGAAATACTTTTTTAAGGAAAAAAGGAAAGCTTTTTAACAAAATGTTTTTTTTAGAACAAAGCTTTTTTTACAGAACGAAAGAGAGTTTTAACATAAAAGCATTTAAAAAAGCTTTTTAAAATGAAGCATTTTTAAACTCTATTATCTAAATAAACTTTTCAAGAAAATGCTTTTTAATAGAAAGCTTTAAAATTGGATTACTTATGTTTTTTTACTCTTTCAGACACTTATTGACTTCTTACGCACAAACAGTCATGCCCATTGTTATGCTTCGACAATGTCACCGCCAGTGGCACAACAAATTTACACATCCATGAGCATTATAATGGGCCTAGATGGCACCGATATGGGTCGCAGAAAAATCAATCAATTAGCTCGTAATACAAGATATTTCCGCAAACGTTTAGCACAAATGGGTGTCATCATTTATGGTCATGAAGATTCACCAGTTGTGCCCATGTTAGTGTATCTATTCTCCAAAATTGGGTAAGAACTATTTTGAAATATAAAAATAATAAAAATTCTAACATTTTCCTATATCCTCACACAGAGCTGTTGTACGTACCTTAACTACCCGCCATATAGCCGTTGTGGGTGTTGGTTTCCCTGCCACACCCATTATGGAGGGCCGTATACGTTATTGTCTATCGGCTGCACATACCAAAGAACAACTTGACTATGCTCTAGAGGTTATCGATGAAATCAGCGATAATTTGGGCTTGAAATATTCACGTAAAAAACGTGATCCCAATCCCATAGAATATTGATTTCTAACAAAACGAGCAAAATAATTTATTACTGTTTTCTTCTAAAAATAATAGATTACCCTTAAACACACACACAAAACTACACTACATACACACAAATACAAAAGCTATTATTCAATTACTTTACAAAAACATTCTTTTAGGAAATACTACAATACATAAAATAACAATTTTTTTCTTTACAATTTACAATTTACTCTTTAACCAAAAATAAAAAAACAAAACCAAGAAAAATCTTTACAAATTCTATGCTTAACAAAAAACTCAAATAAGGAACAACAAAAAAAAAAAAAAAAAAAAAAAAACAAATTTAAAGGAATTAATTTTTTTAAAAACTAGGCTAAGCAAGAGAGATACTACGAGTCAGATAAATTACATTAATGAAAATTAAAAAAATAGTAATAAATAATTGTGTTTAAAAATGCCTCCATTTCTTTAGTTTATAAGTAAGTCTCTTTGTATTAACAAGTTATATAGTCATTTTTTTAAGAAAGGTTTGCTTTTCCTGTCTTATTATATTATTTCCTTAATTGTATTAAAATATTTAAATATATTTTATTGTGTTTTTTTCTTTAATTTCTATGGAAAAAAAGTGTTATAAATATTTGTTATATTTTTATCACTAGCATTTATTTTTGTTTATATTTTGCGATATAAAAAAAAATGGAAATATACAATTATTGCAACTTTTTTTGTATAAAAAATATTAAATTTATGTTTATATTAATTAATAAAAAATAAAAAAACTTAATTTAAAATGAAAAGCTTTGGTGTGCGATGTTTTGCATTATCTTTAATTAAAAAAAAATCTTCACAAATTGTTTGGATTTTCTTAAATAAACCAAAAAAATTTACTAAGTAAATGTTTATAAAACACTAATAAACTGATTTTAAATTAACAGTTCTTTACCAAATTTAAATTTTAACAATCTTAATAAAAAAATACATTTTGTATTTATCTTTAATCGCACATCCTAATTAAATCCTAATACATACTACTTAAATATCTGTCTGTCTATTTTGTAAACTATGCTGCAAGTATTTTTTATGTTTATTTTTCTTTTATTAAAAAATTATTTATATTATTAACATATTCTTATGTTTTATAAGAATTGTTTTTAAATACATATTAATTTTATTGCTTATATTTAATTAATAATTTAAATTTATTTAAAATGGAACAAACAAATAATAATAATAATAAATAAATCAAAATGAAATTTTGTTTTCATACAAAAGTCTAGTTTAATTTGACGAGAAGAATATTTATATTAACACGTTGACGTAAATGAAGGCTATTGACGATGGGCACGGTCGCTCGTAAATCCCAATTACGTCTACTACTATAAAATAATATAGTTAGTTTTATTATGCCAACAACATTTTTGATTAAAATTTATATTCGGGCAGTACTCGTGGAATTTAACGAAGTGCGCATCTGGGTAGATTCATCATTTTTGGGTGAGCGTCAACGAGTTAAAAGATAATGTCTATAAGATTTAAAATTTGCTAAAATATTTGTTTTCCATAAAAAAAAACTGTAATATATACACAAATGTTTCCATAATGAAAACTGTTATACACAATTTTTTATAAAAAACTGTACTATATATTTCTATAGAAAAAACTGTTATACACAGTTTTACTACAGAAGTAACTATTCACGAATTTTTGTAAAGAAAATGAATTATACGAAAACTTTTAAAGTTTTATACACAATATTTTCTTTAGAGAAAACTGTTATACGCAAATTTTATTTTATAAATAACTTTTTCTCAAATTTGTAGTGAAAACTGTTTTTATAGAAAGAAGTGTTATATACAAATATTTCCATAGTATTGAGTGTTTATTCTACACAAGAAACTGTTATACACATATATTTATTTATAGGAAACTGTTATACTCAAATATTTCTATAGTAAAAACTGTTAATGTTTATGTAAAAACACGTCGTTTCAAATTTATCTATAGAAAAAACTGTTATACGCCAAATTTTTATAGAACAAAGTTTTATATACAAATATTTCCATAGAATGAACACACACTTTTCTATAGAAAAATTGTTATACATAAATATTTCCATATAAGGAACTGTTATACATAAATTAATCTATAGAAAAGTATATGTTAATAAGTGTTAATAATTTCCATAGAAAGATATGTTATAAGATAATTTTTCTATAGAAAAACTTATACACAAATCCATCTATAGAAACCTTTGTTCTACATAAATTTTTCTATAGGAAAAATTGTTATACAAATTTTTTATAAAATAAAACTGTTATACACAAAATTTTCTATTGAAAAATCATTACACACACACATTTTTCCATAAAAAATACTGTTATATACTAGTATATAACTTAACTTAACTAAATAATGTATTTTCCAAATTGTTTTCAAATTTTAAAGTTTAGCCTTTGAAATAAACATGATAATTTCAAAAAACGCTTAAAAAATATAATGTGTGATATTTATAAAATTTTTAAAGTTTTGTTTTAATTGAACTTAGAAAAGTTTCTTTCAAAAAATAAATTATTTTAGAAAAATAAAAACAGAACATTTTTTCTACACCAAGGGAGCGAAAAAACGTTAAATATAGGAGAAATAATCGGAGATATAAAAGAAAAATATGCTAAAATAAATGTATGAATGTTTTATTTTCAGGTGATGTAAAAAAATATATGAATTTTGCAATAGTTAGCATCATAATTAGGGTTTGAAATATGTATGAAAATAATAATAAAGAATACTTGAAATACGTTTGAAATTTTTTTTAGTTTCAAGCTTATCTCTAGCCTTTTTTTAAATTTGAAATACATTTGAAAAATACGTTTGATTTCTAACTGCCTTTTTGTTTGAGAAGGCCATAATTTTCCATTTGAAAACAAAAATTTTCAAATTTGTTCTCAAAGGCTATGTATGAAATTTGAATAGGTTTTCAAATACACATTTACATCATTTCAAAGGTTTTTGCTTATTGGGCTAATATTTTTGTAAAAATTTGTTATTCATGGAAAAAACTGTTATATACAAGTTTATGTACAAGTTTTCTATAGAAAAAATTTTATACACAAATTGTTCTGTAGAAAAAAATGTTATATTCAAAATTTTCTATAGAAAAAACTGTTATACACTAATGTTGTTTTCATATATACAAATTTTCTATAGAAGAAACTGTTATACAAATTATACTGTTAACAAATTATCTATAGAAAAAACTGTTATACACAAATTTTCTTATATATAAAACTCATATATAAATTATATACGAATTTTCTATAAAAAACTGTTATACACAAATTTTTCTGTAGAAAAACTGTTATACACAAATTTTTCTGTAGAAAAACTGTTATACACAGATTTTTCTTTAGAAAAAACTGTTATACACAAATGTTTCTATAGAAAAAAATGTTATACACAAATTTTTCTATAGAAAAAACTGTTATACACAAATGTTTCTATAGATTAAACTGTTATATATATATAAATTATATACGAATTTTCTATAAAAAACACAAATTTTTCTATTGAAAAACCATTACACACATATTTTTCAATAAAAAATTCTGTTATACGAAACAACAAACTGTTATACACTAATATTTCTTAAAAAAAAACTGTTATACACGAAGGCAGCGGACGATTAGCCATTATAGCCATTCCATAATTAAAAGCTTAATCGATCACGTATGCGGTAATTCGGCTATTCGGTATTTAAGGATTATATTTTGTCTAATTTCTTTTCTTTTTTTACTAAATCTCTGAAAATACCACAAAAATAAAGCTAAAACTAATAAAACTTTATGGTTTTTTAAACAATTTTATTATAAACATTTTATGCCTGCAATCAAATGCTTTAATGGCGAATTCTTTTAAAAGGCTTATAAATAAGTTATACAAAAAATATCCTATAAAAATCACTTTTCAATGAAATTCTTAAGATATTTCACTTAAACTCTCCAAAAAGACAAAACAAAAACTTCACCATTATAACCTTGTAATTACAATTGATGATTTATATACATACCTGTTGTGGCCGCTATATAAAAAAACGAAAATAAATCAAATTCGAAATTAACAGTCATGCCAACACAATGGGCTGGCTGTCACTTAAAATAAGCCAATTATCGTTACAAAGGAGTAAAAAAATTTACTACTAAATAATTTTAATTTGGACATCATGGTGGCAATAATCTTTAACACAATAAAAGAAGAACAAACAGTAAAAGGACAACAGTGAGCAGAAGACAACAACGTCATAAATGAGCAAGAGAATATAATGTAAAATTACACTAACAAGCGAAAAGGAAAAAAGTGAGTGAAGAAAGAATTAAAAAAAAGGTTGTACTACTAGTAGTAGCCATGTCCTTGTGCCAGTTCTTTGTCGTTTTTTTTCTACACAAACAACAAGATGTTTATAAAATAAATAAACTTAAGGAAAATAAACATGACAACAACATAAGGACACTTAAATGACAATTGTTGCCTGAAGACAACATTTTTTTTTGGGTTGTAAAAAACAACATCAACATCAAGGCAACTTTTGTAGAAGAAGAGTTAAACCGATTGTTTTGGTGTAACGGTAGCATAAGTTTATTTTTAACACTTTTGCTCACTAAAGAGCTTTCTTTTTAAACTCTTCTTTTTTCAGTTCTTCCACTTGGTTTCTGTTTTTGGGTTTTTTTCATGGTTGGTTGTTGTTTAATTTTTAAAGGTTTTTTTTTGCGGTTGTTCAAATTGGGTTCTTTTACATTTTATAGGGGTTTGTTGTTGTTTTTTGTTGATGACACTATGGTACCATTTTTTAACAGTTTTTTTTTATTACATTAGTGTCGTTCTCCGCAACAATACGTAACTAAACAAAGAGTTAGAAAACAAAAAGTAAGAGGTTTATTGCCATCAATTGCTTGTTTTCTTTTTTTATATAAAGAATTTCCTTTTTTCTTACTTTTTTTAAATAACCGAAAAGAAAACAAAGAATCTTCTTAATAATATCACAAAAAAAAACTTTGTTACAATATCCTTTGGCATAAGGACACAAATTCTTTAATGAAATTAGATAATAAAATTCTTTAAAAGAAAGGTTTAATACACTAAGATACAAGCAGTTGAGGGTAGAAAAATCTATTGAAATAAATAAATATTTCTTGGTAAAGCTGTTATACACTAATTTTTCCATAGAGAAAACTGTTATACAAAATTTCATACATCAATTTTCTAAAGAAAAAAAAAACAGATTATACAAATTTCTCTAAAGAACAAAACTGTTAACAACAACTATTTCTAAAGAAAAACTATTGTACACTAATTTGTCTATAGAAAAAACTGTTATACACAAATTTTTCTATAGAATAAACTGTTAAATGCAATTCTGTTTGTAGCAAAAACGGTTTTATACATATATGCAACTATAAAAAAACTGTTCTACACATATTTTTCTATAGAAAAAACTGTTATACACACATTTTTCTATAGAATAAACTGTTAAACACAATTCTGTTTATACAAAAAACTGTTATACACAATTTTATCTAAAAAAACTGTTATACACACATTTTGCTATAGAAAAAACTGTTATACATTAATTTTTTATAGAAAAAAAAAAACTGTTTATCTGTAGAATAAACTGTTATACACACATATTTCTATAAAAAACTTTTATATACACATTTTTCTATAGAAAAAACTGTTATACAC
The DNA here is from genome assembly GCF_015586225.1 of Lucilia sericata. Classification (NCBI taxonomy): domain Eukaryota; kingdom Metazoa; phylum Arthropoda; class Insecta; order Diptera; family Calliphoridae; genus Lucilia; species Lucilia sericata. The sequence continues at coordinate 373 of NW_023995489.1, read as the reverse complement.
ACATTTTTTCCAAGAGAAAAACTGTTATACATACATTTTTCTATAGAAAAAAACTGTTAAACACACATTTTTCTATAGAAAAAAACTGTTATACACACATTTTTCTTTAGAAAAAACTGTTATGCACACATTTTTCTACAGAAAAAACTGTTACACACACGTTTATACTTTTTTTTAAAGTAAAAAACTGTTATAAGTACATTTTTCTATAGAACAAACTGTTATACACACATTTTTCTATAGAAAAAAACTGTTAAACACACATTTTTCTATAGAAAAAAACTGTATACACACATTTTTCTATAGAAAAAACTGTTATACACACATTTTTCTATAGAAAAAACTGTTATACACACATTTTTCTATAGAAAAA
>NW_023995488.1:102500-105740 GCF_015586225.1 Lucilia sericata | reverse complement strand
CTTTAGAGATCTATCTAAACCCATAGGAGTGGTAAGTTCTATTAAATGATTAAGAATTTATGTATTTGAATCTAAAATCATTTCTGAACCAGATAAACCCCAAAAATGAAGCCGAGGTACGCTCGAAATATGATTCATTTGAAGATCCCTCTGGTGGCATACCTAAATTTCACTATGGCACTCACTATTCCAATTCAGCTGGTGTTTTGCATTATTTGTTGAGAGTTGAACCATTTACCTCGTTACACATTGAACTGCAGAGCGGACGCTTTGATGTAGCTGATCGTCAATTTCATTCTATACCACAAACATGGAAACTTTTAATGGACAATCCAAATGATGTTAAAGAGTTGATTCCGGAATTTTTCTATTTTCCTGAATTTTTAAAGAATATGAACAAGTGGGTTGTGGCTTTTCTGGAATTATATTATTTATAGTTATAATCTCGAATTACTTCTGTAGATTTGATTTGGTCATTTGCAAATAACAAAGGAAAAAGTCGATGATGTTATAACTGCCACCTTGGGCGACCACACCTGAAGAATTTATAGCCATACACCGCAGAGCCTTGGAATCGGATATTTAGTCAAAATTTACATAATTGGATTGATTTGATATTTGGGTAAGTGCAAATAGATGATAGATAGATAGATAGATAGATAGATAGATAGATAGATAGATAGATAGATAGATCGATAGATAGACAGATAGATAGCTGATCGATAGATAGATAGATAGATCGATAGATAATAGATAGATAGATAGCTGATCGATAGATCGATCCTAGATCGATAGACTCGCTATCTCGCTCGCTCTAGATCTGATCGCTCGCTCGCTGCTCGCTCTCGCTCTCTCGCTCGCTCGCTCGCTCTCGCTCGCTCGCTCGCTCGCTCGCTCGCTTGCTCTCGCTCGCTCGCTCCTCGCTCGCTCGCTCGCTCGCTCGCTCGCTCGCTCGCTCGCTCGCTCGCTCGCTCGCTCTCTCGCTTGCTCGCTCGCTCGCTCGCTAGCTCGCTGCTCGCTAGCTCGCTCGCTCGCTGCTGGCTCGTCGCTCGCTCGCTCGCTGCTCGCTCGCTCGCCGCTCGCTCGCTCCTCGCTCGCTCGCTCGCTCGCTCGCTCGCTCGCTCGCTCGTCTGGCCTCGCTCGCTCGCTCGCTCGCTCGCTCGCTCGCGCTGCTCGCTCGCTCGCTCGCTCGCTCGCTCGCTCGCTCGCTCGCTCGCTCGCTCGCTCGCTCGCTCGCTCGCTCGCTCGCCGCTCGCTCTCTCGCTCGCTTGCTCGCTCGCTCGCTCGCTCGCTCGCTCTCGCTCGCTCGCTCGATCGCTCGCTCGCTCGCTCGCTCGCTCGCTCGCTCGCTCGCTCGCTCGCTCGCTCGCTCGCTCCCGCTCGCTCGCTCGCTCGCTCGCTCCGCTCGCTCGCTCGCTCGCTCGCTCTCTCGCTAGCTCGCTCGCTCGCTCGCTCGCTCGCTCGCTCGCTCGCTCGCTCGCTCGCTCGCTCGCTCGCTCGCTCGCTCGCTCGCTCGCTCGCTCGCTCGCTCGCTCGCTCGCTCGCTCGCTCGCTCGCTCGCTCGCTCTCGCGCTCGCTCGCTCGCTCGTCGCTCGCTCGCTCGCTCGCTCGCTCGCTCGCTCGCTCGCTCGCTCGCTCGCTCGCTCGCTGCTCGCTCGCTCGCTCGCTCGCCTCGCTCGCTCGCTCGCTCGCTCGCTCGCTCGCTCTCTCGCTCGCTCGCTCGCTCGCTCGCTCGCTCGCTCTCTCGCTCGCTCGCTCGCTCGCTCGCTCGCTCGCTCGCTCGCCTCGCTCGCTCGCTCGCTCGCTCGCTCGCTCGCTCGCTCGCTCGCTCGCTCGCTCTCTCGCTCGCTCGCTCGCTCGCTCGCTCGCTCGCTCGCTCGCTCGCTCGCTCTCTCGCTCGCTCGCTCGCTCGCTCGCCTCGCTCTCGCTCGCTCGCTCGCTCGCTCGCTCGCTCGCTCGCTCGCTCGCTCGCTCGCTCGCTCGCTCGCTCGCTCGCTCGCTCGCTGCTCGCTCGCTCGCTCGCTCGCTCGCTCGCTCGCTCGCTCGCTCGCTCGCTCGCTCGCTCGCTCGCTCGCTCGCTCGCTCGCTCGCTCGCTCGCTCGCTCGCTCGCTCTCGCTCGCTCGCTCGCTCGCTCGCTCCTCGCTCGCTCGCTGCTCGCTCGCTCGCTCGCTCGCTCGCTCGCTCGCTCGCTCGCTCGCTCGCTCGCTCGCTCGCTCGCTCGCTCGCTCGCTCGCTCGCTCGCTCGCTCGCTCGCTCGCTCGCTCGCTCGCTCGCTCTCGCGCTCGCTCGCTCGCTCGCTCGCTCGCTCGCTCGCTCGCTCGCTCGCTCGCTCTCTCGCTCTCTCGCTCGCTCGCTCGCTCGCTCGCTCGCTCGCTCGCTCGCTCGCTCGCTCGCTCGTCCTCGCTCGCTCGCTCGCTCGCTCGCTCGCTCGCTCGCTCGCTCGCTCGCTCGCTCGCTCGCTCGCTCGCTCGCTCGCTCGCTCGCTCGCTCGCTCGCTCGCTCGCTCGCTCGCTCGCTCGCTCTCTCGCTCTCCTCGCTCGCTCGCTCGCTCTCGCTCGCTCGCTCGCTCGCTCGCTCGCTGCTCGCTCGCTCGCTCGCTCGCTCGCTCGCTCGCTCGCTCGCTCGCTCGCTCGCTCGCTCGCTCGCTCGCTCGCTCGCTCGCTCGCTCGCTCGCTCGCTCGCTCGCTCGCTCGCTCGCTCGCTCGCTCGCTCGCTCGCTCGCTCGCTCGCTCGCTCGCTCGGTCCGTCGGTCGTCTCTCTCCCTGTTTCCCTCGCTTTGCCCTTGCCTTCCCCCCTTCTTCCCTCTTTTCCTCTCGCTCCCCCCCCCCGGCCCCCCTGCCGAAGCCTTAAATGTTTTCTACTATTGTTCTTACGAGGGAGCTGTTGATTTGGATAATCACCAATCCTGTGGAAAGAGAAGCTTGAAGGTAGTTTTTCTTAAACCAAAATAAAAACAAATATATTCTTCTTTTCGCTACCACCAACAGGCATGATTAACAATTTCGGTCAAGTTCCTTCACAATTAATGCGTGAACCACATCCGCGTCGTTTAACTCAGGAAGAAACAACACTAAAACTTTTGAGAGCCGAATTAAAGCGACCCGATTTGACACAATTTCTTGATAAGGTTGTACAATATTATTGTGAAATATCGACACCAAAAGATCCTATCGTCTATTTGAGTCCACCAAGATCACCACCGCGTTCTTTTCTACAACTAAGTCCTGATATGCTGGTAA